>NC_135413.1:26664861-26964861 GCF_051991245.1 Festucalex cinctus
CATAGCACCCGACACCACGCCGGTGTCATAGCCGAAGAGGAAGCCACCAAGAGCCGAGAAGAAGGCCAGCACGTAGACGAAGGGCTGCGTGGGGGGCTTCCGAGACAGGTGTTCCGGCGACGACGGTGAGTTGATGAGACGCCGTTCGCCATCATCCTCTGCAGTGTTATTTGTGATGCCCATGTTGAAGCGCGTCAAGCTGTACTCATCCTCCCTGTTGCACATGGGAAGCGGGAAGGAGGGGTCAAACTCAGCTTGGAAAACAACAACTTTTCCTTGCCTCTCGCTCGGGAGTTGTCAAGTCTGCGTGGACGTACAACAAAGCCCTCCAATCTTCACTTGACACTTGTCGGACATTTTTTACGAACCGTCTACCTTGTCAAAAGACGCTTTTTCGGACACACTAATTCAGCTGATTTCAACGAGCTAACGTGCTAATTTCCCGAATGTTCTCTCCCCTCTGCAAGAAAACGGACTCGAGCGTCGTGTCGTGCGTGTAGGGGGGAAAAAAGGAACTTCGTACTACTTTTTAAAATTATTACTGCCGAGCTACGAGTTACTCCCCAAGACGCTGTACCGCCATGTTTGCGCTACGTCACCAACCATACGACCCTCCTCAACCCCCCCACCGCCCCGTGACGTCATTTACATGCGTCAATGTACATATCAAAAAGTACAAGTTTTTGTGGACTGGAGAAAACTATTCAGCAGGCAATTTAGCTTAAAAAAACTATATACAGTACCTTTTCATAACTTGGCACACATTAGTAACTTAAATAGTCCTCGATCGTTCTGTAGAAAAGACATTCATGCCATCAAAACAACGTGTTGTGAAGTAACAAAAAATGATAAATTACTGAAAACATTCGTGTATGCAGTGGCGGTCCTAGCTTGAATGACGCCCTGTGCGAGACCCTCCTACATCCATCCTGCCAGCAAAATTGCACATTAATACTTTTACTATTAAACTTTAAGCAGACATATTACCAACCGTTTTCTTTTTTGTTGAGAATTCTAATTTACTCTTTACTTTTGATATAATATTAAAATTTAGGCCGAAAACAGATGAAACATGCAAATTGGAATTGATTGTCAAGCCATAATGAGGCCTGTTTCGCTTTAGCTTGAATTTTTAATTACCCATTCTCCGAAGAAATAAATACTTACCGGCATGTCTAGTTACAGTATGCATCACTCGGAAAACATGCTACCAGTCACTTTATGTTTTGGTTTTCATTTTGTTGCGACATTGTTTAGTTTTACCGTGGGTGTGGGTGATGTTCTGTGTTGATGCACTCATCATTTTCCTAAGTATGAAGTTGTGAATTAGTGAAGTTGCTCAATGAAAGAGCTGCTTGTTTAGCTAGCTTTTAGTAGGCCCGACTTTTGGTTTTATAATGCAGTTTTGCTGTTATGTATGTGGTGTAGTTTGTCACTATCCCAGCAACCCCTGCTTTTTAGATAGCCTTCAACAACATTGCTTGCAAGTTGCAACTAAATTAATTGTTTCTTTTCTTCAGCATAGGTGCCAACAAAATCAACACTTTTACATCTGTTACCATTAATACAATTAATTTGGTAGGACTGATACTGCTAATCCTCATAATAATAATAATAATAATGAGGCAGACAAAGGCAGGAAAACTGAGGCAGACGATCATTCCACGCTGATGACAATTGTCGTTTTGGATTTAAGTTGAAATTGGACACTTAAAGGAAAAAAACACTCCACACCTTTTTTTTTTTTAAATAAATAAACTTTTAGGATGTATAATCATAGTTTAACAGTAAATTCCCAAATGTTTTTATGCCTTATTTGTACATATAAACAAACTTGACACGCTTGCTGGACTTGTTCGGCGACATGACATGCCAAGTAGTGTTTGCGGTAATACAGTATTCATATTCTCATTTGAACAAGGTTCCAAATGTTTTTTATTCAGTCGGACTTTTGATGTGTTTTTCAATTTGGTGCTCATTAAAAAGTGTATTTTAATGCCCATACCTCATCTCGCTTACAAATCCACTAGTGTGTTGTTAATTGTTTTGGCAATGTTGGATTTAATGTTACAAAACTTTTAATTATACAAACATAAGCTGTATCCTGGGTTTTTTTTTTTTTTTTTACAAATCATTGCCTAAACCTTCCCATATATATATATATATATATATATATATATATATATATATATATATATATATATATATATATATATATATATATATATATATATATATATATATATTAGTTTGTGTTTTAAATTACATTGTAATGGTATTTTCAATGTGTAATTTTTCTACATTCGAGGCTGTTAGTGGTGTGCTGTATTTCTACGTTATTATCAACTTCAAATGCCGTTTATAACGACGTCAGAACAAGGGGTGATATCTGTAACACACCCGGAAATCTAACAATTGATTTAATCGATATAATAATCCGATTTTTGTCGTTGTGTTTATTCGCACAATCGACAGTAAAATTAAAATAGTGTATTTTTCCAATGCAGTACGGCGCCATGGCTCAATCCCGATGCTTTACATATCGCGGCTGTCACCAGACACCGACGTAGAAGAAGAGGGGGGCAGTCAGGGGGCAGTTCACATGACAGCTTTAAACGCTCGTTTACATGAAGACACCAAGAAAAACCGCAGAATATTTCGAGTAAACTAGTTACCTACTTTGTTTAAATGACGGCAAGTGACTGGAGAGGCGCGAAATCCTGGGAGACCGCTTCTTTCTTTCAGTCGCGTTCCAAACGGGAAGTTTGTTTCCTGTTCCTGTGTGGAGTCATATGATGTGATCGAGCGAGGCAGAAACACGCCTGTCTGCGGCTGTCTGTCAACGAGAACAGGAGCACAGCACACACACACACACAGAAAAAACAGCGAAGTCTAAAAAAAAGAGGAAGACGAGCGAAAGTTGACTCGGTCTCTCGGTGAGACGTGCGCCGATGCGGTTGACTCGCAGCCTCCCTCGCGGTCCATCTTGCCGGCCTGGCTACAGCGGTCGCTCGGCCCCTCGGAGCCTCTCTTCGAGGCTGCCATGATTTGACCGTCAGCGGGGATCGAGCGTTTGACAAGATGGACAACAAAGAGGAGCTGGAGGAGATGCTGAGGAAGCTCCTGGTCAGGCTCAGGAGCCCCCAAGAGGACAGGCAGCTGTGCACGCTCATCCAGATCCTCCAGGATCTGCTCTTCCTGTCGCACAACGACCATGGTAGGAGACAACTTGTGTCTAACTAGATTAATCTTCCCTAGTAGGTCAAATGCCAATTAGGTACAATTTGTCCAGTTTGTCGTTTGACTACTCCTTCACTATTACATCCAATGTCCAACTAGTTCAAAGTGTTCAACTAGTTCATCCCAAATACAACCAAAGTCCATCACCCTTGACTATCCAACTCGTACTTTTATATATCAACAAGTATCCAACTAGTCCTTCAATTGTCCTTGATTTGATAGCTCCAACTAATCCTTTATTTACTCTATCCCCATCGCGCCAAATCTAGTTTTTCTAACTTTTGTCTTGGAGATGACAAAGTGTAATGAGTCTTTCACCTGGAGATCATCTACTTTTTATTGAGAAGTCCTTCACTTGCAGGTTGATAACTTGACTAAGTAGATCATATGCCAAACAAGTCATATTGAAAAAAATGCCATGTCCAACTGATTTTTAAGCTAATCCTTCCGTAATGGATAAATGTCCAATATACCCAAACTACTCCTTTAATCACAGGTTAAAGACTTCCCCGAGTAGATCATATGTCCAACAACCGGTCTCCTACAGTATGTCCAACTAATCCTACACTTGTATTGGACTGACTTTCATGACATCAAATGCTGTCCATTTTGTATTGACTATCTTGATGATAATAAATGACACTTTATAAAACACATAAAACTGAACTGGTATGTAGAACTGAAGGCTAACATGCTATCATGTGGTGTCTCTTTGTGGCAGCGTGCCAACTCTTTGCAGACAAAGACATTCATGAGCCGCTCATGGCCGCACTGTTGTCACACACGGACAGCAGAGGAGTCCAGCAGGTACTTGAACGCATCGCCGTTCGGAGGAAATAGACAACTTTTCCAAATATAGCCCAGCAAAGACCCCCGCGATAATAGAAATGAAAGACTTTGACAACTGATTTACTGTGGCTTGGCTGAAATTTTCTTGTCATTTCTGCATTGAACACGTGTGTTAGTTTTACAGTAAGTAAACATTATCTGGGAGTGACAAATGCTTGAAATCTTATGTGGAGAACTGTGTGAGGAAGAGTGAAAACAGTGGCCAGGAAATACTTTAAAAAGTGTACCTTAATACATTTATTTTGATAATGTAAAATGTGTTGGAAGCATGAGGGCTAACTTGTAAAACTATGGTGAAAAAAAAAGTTCATATAATCTGTATCACAGATGTTCACTTAACGGCGAGTGGATCTGTAAAGATTCCTTGCGATAACAGAGTGTTGACGCGATGCGATGATGTTATCCTCTTGCCACAGGTAGGATGGTCACTGCTGTGTCAGCTGCTGGAAACGTGCCCAGGTATGCTGGAGGAATTGAACACACCTCACCAGTAAGTAGTGGCATCTTGCTCACATTCAGTGCAACTGCTGTGCATCATACTGAGGTCTGTTTTTTTTTTTTTAATTTGGACCCTATTTTTAATAGTAAAGATGGAAGAACATTTCGATATTGTGATGTAGTGTGTGCAGTAGGTTTTTCTAATAATGCACTGATCCCGTTCATTGCTGGAGTTACGTTGTAGACTACCCACAATTGGTAAAAATGCACAATTTAGACAGGCAATATTAGGGAAAAAAATAGTTATTTATTTATTTGTTTAGTAGTTTAGACTAGGGGTGTGAATTGCCTAGTACATGACGATTCGATTCGTATCACGATTCACAGGTCACGATTCGATTCAATACCGATTAATCCCGATACGAATTTATAAGTCGATTGTTTTCATTCAAATTTAGGAAATACTAATCAGTAAACTTGTAGAGTGTAAGATTTGTATGAAAATGTATTATTTATTTATCTGAAACTTCAGTTTTATACAGGTTGTAATCTGTTTCATGTTTGAACAGCATTAAAATAAAATATTAAGGCTTAATGTTCCGTTCATATAACATTCTTCCATGCTTAAGGTGTGAACCCTAACCCGAAGTAAGACGTTTTGTTGAATATTTTTCCATTAAAAATGGAAGTTTAAAAGTCGATTCAGCCGCCTATTGAATCGATTCGAGAATTGCGCGATGTAGTATCGCGATATATTGCCGAATCGATTTTTTTAACACCCCTAGTTTACACCCTAAAATTCTCCTCCCACACACTTTGATAATGTTTAAACATCTGACCAATAAACATAGCACCAACAAAAACAACTGTTGTCAGCTGCAATTAGCTCCCGGGCTGCACTTTGGACACCCTTGTTGTATCTTTGTACAGTTTTTTCATTGAAACAGAGTGCCATGCAATATAAATAAGTTCCTTCCTGGCAACGACCTCGTTTAATGATAAGTCTGTCAGGTGAACACTCTTCAAGTATGCACTAGTTAGGTGTTGTTATGTCAACAACCGACACCTTTCAAATCCCTTTTCTTTTGACAAGCGGCGTCTCACTTCCCTTTTGAGAAGCTGCCGTCTTACATTTTTGCACGTTTCAAAAATGCACAAAGCAGGTTCTGATGAATACTGTCATGCATGTCAATGCAGAAAAGGATCAGTTGGAATGTGTCTAGTCTTCCTATGTTCGTGTATGTGTGCAGGCAGATTCTGAGGGTTCTGTCGCAGTACCACGCAGACAGCCGGGTGACCACGGTCGCGCTTCGAGCCCTGTCCCTCTTTCTGCGCTCAGGTACTTTCCAGCTGGGGCGGATACTGGAGGCTATTTTTTTTTACTCATTTATTTTCAGTTCTTTTTTGGTTTTGGTTGAAAGTGCTTTCGTTTTACTGTAGCATTTGTTCTCAAGCTTAGTAACACTTGTGAAAGTTCTTTTTTTTTAAACTGGCATTGTTTGCACAACTAAATTAGTGTCAATCCAATCTTCTAAATATACAACGTTTTAAGATGGATTTTAAGTTGGATTTTGTATGTAATCTAAGAAGTAACTAGAAGTAGCTGCACCTAAAATGTAACAGAAAATAATCACTACCGTAAGTAGTTCTATGACTAGGCACTAACTTGTACATAGTTGTGACCCAGGAAGTAACATTAAAGTTACAACTGGATCTTTAACTGGGAGTTAAGACATAGCATAGGAAGTAATGTACAGTATAAGAAAGTTCTACCAGGAAGTAACTTGTACCTTGAAGTAACTCGAGGCAGAACATAAAATAGACAGTTGATGTACTGTACTGTAGCTTGTACCAGACAGAAACTAAAAGGTAACCTGGGAAGTACCCAGAAAGTAAGGTAGAAGTAACTTGTACTTAGAAGTAACTTTAGGAAAATAAAAGGCAATAGCTTGACCATACTAAACAACAGAAAATGTTGCTTATATGGACTTTTAAACAAGTTATTTTCATACTCACAAATCTTCACATTCTATATTGTATTGGACCTGATCACAAAAGTATTTAGACGCGTAAAGCACAATTAGGCATTAAGCACTGTTGTTAAACCGCACAATTAAGCTTTAAAGAGCCGCTTTCCAAATGTAATTAGCTTGCATTACATGCGGGAAGTTCCTTTTTCATCAGTGTGCTTAATTAATTCTACGAGTGGAAATGTGCAACTTTCTCACTGTCTAATGTGTTTCCTTTGGTGAGATAAATCCCTGCCGCTGATGGAAAAAAATAATTTTTCCCTGACATGCATCTACTCGGACATTGGTTGCTAAGCAGAATTCAAAGGGCTGAATCATAACTGCCCCGTAGGATAATGATTTGGAATTTTTGGTTAGCACGTCCGCCTCCCAGTACTGAGGACGCAGGTTTGAGTCCAGGCTTCGGCCTTCCTGGGTGGAGTTTGCATGTTCTCCCCGTGCCCGCGTGGGTCTTCTCCGGGTACTCCGGTCTCCTCCCACATTCCAAAGACATGCATGGCAGGTTAATTGAACGCTCTGAATTGTTCCTAGGTGTGATTGTGAGCGTGGATGGTTGTTTTTTCTCCGTGTGCCCTGCGATTAGCTGGCGACCGGTTCAGGGTGTAACCCGCCTACTGCCCGAAGCCAGCTGGGATAGGCTCCAGTACCCCCCATGACCCTTATGAGGCGTAAGAGGTCAAGAAAATGGATGGATAGGAGGAATTTTGCCCAATGTTTATCAAGATTATTAATCACAATTATTCGTCATGTTGGGGTAAACTTCAAAATTTGGGTTGCTCTACATTTTTAATTTAGATGTGGCAGTTAAAATCATAATCATGATTAAAATTGTGCAGCCCTTTTAGAACCAGTTTGTTGTCAATCTCCGTGAATTGTGTGCTTGTGAAGACAAGGGCTATATACTGTAACTAAAGTTTACTCAACTTGACTTGACATCACAGCTTCGTTCTCCCATTCAGACGCCATCGCTCTGCTGCTGCTGGAGGACGAAGAGGAGGATGTATTCGGTTTAGCGGTGCAGGCAATGAAAGTTTTCCCCTCCAACGAGGAAGTGCAGCTCCAAGGCTGCCGGGCTCTGCAGGCGCTTCTTCATCGAGGTGAGCCTGAAGTGGTTTGTCTTTTTTTTTCTTCTTTTTTTTTCTCCTTTTTTTAAACAATACAAATCTACTGTGATGGTGCAGTGAGTGACGAGCACCTGGTGGAGTTTGTAGAGAACCAAGACCACGTGGTGGTTCTCGCCGCCCTGCACGGATTCCCCGACAATCCCGAGCTGCTGCTGCAGGCCATGAAGGTTCTCCTTCCCCTGTCTAGACCCAGTAAGAACCTCCTTCCATCATTATCGCCACAATAACATCACGTATGCAAATTATGTAATTCTTATCACTAGCCTGTCAGATTGTTTATGTAAACTTATGTAAACCTTCTGAGCCCTCGCTAACGTGATGCATTGTTTTTCTTTACCGTCTGGCATCCGTAAAGAATGTGTACCTGGGGTTGTCGGCTCACAGTCAACCACGTCAAAGCAAAACATCAAAGGCAAATCTGTAAGGCTCTGTTTTCGAAGTTTACGTCCGCCAGCAGAGCGCAAATGCAACAGAGGTTGAATTTCGCAAGGTTCGCTGCACGCGTTTGGCAGATATGTCGCCGGCAAGCTGGGTGTTCCAGTTTGACTTGACTGCGTCAGGAACACATGCTGACATGTCAGCCACTCTAGCGTGTATAGCATGTAGCGCAATTTTAATGCTCATACATACATAAAAAAAATAATAATAATTAAAAAAAAAACTGTCCTGTTCAGCTGCTATGGCATCCTGGCCGTTTGCATTTTGTTGGATATTTATTGAAACCTGCAAGGTGAAAAAAACGAGGTTTAACTAGAGCTGTCAAAATTAATTGTTTAATTGAAAATTATTATATTATTGATTATCAAATTAATCGACAACTATTTAAATAATTGAGTAATCATTATCGTCTGTGTTTAATCAAAATAAGACATTTGCAAACATTTATTTTTACTTTGGAAAACAATGACCGAACCGGTAACAGTACGACATCTAGAGCACCCCCTTTTTTAAATCACTATTCAAATATGAAGTATGATATAAACACCAATCACTGGTTAATAAACAGTAATCAGAGAAAAAAAAAGCTTATATAATAGACTTTAATGCAAAATTAAATTGAATTCAATTAATCAATTGAATAATCGAAAGTCTAATCGATTCTAAAACTATTTGATAGTGACAGCACTAGTAGGGTGAGTTGACTTCTGTAAACCCAAAAAGAACTCGTAAATGAAGTATGATATATTTTAATCATGTAAAACTCAAAACCAATGTCTTGAATGCTAACTTTGCCTTATTAGCAAGTTGCGGAGGCTAGCATCTCCTTCTGTCTGCCTCCTCATACAGTGGCGATAACAAACTGAACTCTGTGGAATGACCTGTATTTCTGACTTCTTTATGGTTGAAGTATACAACCATTGTGTTGTTGGTGTGGTTGAACTTGTATGTATACATTTCAATCATGCACAAAATCAGACGCGTGTAATACACTAGCCTCGTTAGCGACCTTCTCCTTTAGCAACTCTCATAATGACTTCCATGGATATATTATTGTATTCACAGAAGAGCAAAAGATTGATGGAAAATTCCACTTTTCCCCTCGCTCCCCAGTGGATAAAATGTCCTTTTGCCTTTTTTATAGCACGTTTGCATGAACATTGCCCTTCATAAAAGCACATCTCTGCTGAAGTAATGTAGGGACTTATTTTAGCCTCCGTATAAAAGTGATTTATTGTCCACTGGCAGTGAATGTGCGTGATGAAGATTATGACTAACACAGTGTGGGATGTTCCACCACAGATTGTGTCATGGCATTTATTCCGTAACGATGTTTTCCCACTTGATTTCTACGAAGTGGCAAAGGATAACTTGGAACTGTTCTCCAGGAAGTTGGTCACACATGGAACATCTAGGTCAGGGCACAAGCAATTGTTTATACTGTATACATTATTCGCACCGTAAATTGAATTTGTATATTAGCAATGTTGTCCGTATCTATATGAAATCTTACACTCATATCATGCCGAAATAATAAGTGTTACTCATTGGTCCATTGTAATTGCTTTCGATATGGTTTCACTTGGGGAAATTCCGTAGAGTTCATCAAAACACTGTAATTTGCCCAAAATGACTGGTTCAAACTAGAATGGCCAACTTCCTGTTCAGTTTCAGGCATGCATCCTTGAGCCTTATTTTGTGCATCCTTTTTCTGGAACACAATTTCTTGTTGATCGGTGAAACTCAAATTTCATGATGTCCTCCCAATTTTGAATGGATCTGTGACCTTGGATGCGCTTCCTAATCAAATAAATAATCAACAAGAAGGCTTTAGTTGCCCCCTGAATCTTAATTGTTGATCTTATCCACATATTTTGTTCAGCTTTCCAACGTTCTCCGCATCGTTTTGGGAAATTAATTTGTTTTGTCACAGCAGGCAGAATAAAAATTATATTTGGATAAGTTTGGTGGGGAAGAACGAGACCATTAATAGGAAATTCCCACGTAAAATCATCCTGGAAAAGTCTGTGAGAAGAAACTCTACATTTTGGTCACTTTTCACTTGTTCAATGTGCGCCCCAATACTTCTGACAACTTCAAACATTGGCTACTAACTGTTTTAACAGCTTTAAATTGTTTCTTATGGGAAAAACCTTAACAACATTACTGTAATAGACTTAGACTTAGACTTAGACTTGACTTTTTTGATCCCTTTGGGATGGCTCCCTCTGGGAAATTTACATTTCCAGCAGCAATAAGAACAGATAATAAAATAAAAAATAATCCAATCAATCAATAAATAAGGTTATTACACCAGAGATCGAATTAATAATAATAATAAAAATAAAATACAAAATACAAATTCAATCAATAAATAAACAAGGTTATTACACCAGAGATTGAATTAATAATAATAATAATAATAATAATAATAATGATAAAATAAAAATTCAGTCAATCAAATAAGGTTATTACACCGGAGATTGAATTAAATATATTAAAATAAATGCTGTAGTATTAGTAATAGTACTGTAATGTCTTCTTGCAGCCAGTAACGTGGAGATGTTGATGTCCGGCGGCTCTCGCTGCTATTGTGCGCTCATCTCGGCCATGGACGCCTTCCCACAGGACGAGGAGCTCCAGGGGACAGCCTGCTGCCTGTTTCGGAGGTTCACTTCAGGTCAGATCAATGATGATGATTATGATAGTTAGTACAGTAATAATAACGATGGAGTATCTTCAGAATGTGGAAAAATGATAACATCAATATAGAGAGACCGTATTAAAAAAAAAAGAAAAGAAAAGAAAAAAGATTGTGATACGTTGGGAGACAGTATTTAAAAAAAAAAAAAAAAAGTTTTTATTCCGCCCACATTGTACACGTGTTTCAGTAAAAAAAAGTAACTTCAGTAACTTGCACCCAGCTATAATGTGGGGTAGCAAGTATCCTAGGGAGTAGAAAGTAACGTTTACAGATAAGTAACGTTAGAGAAAAAGTAACTAGAGCTAGAAAGTAACTAACCAAGGCGTAGCTTGTACTAGGCATTAACATAACGTGACGTGCCAAGACAAGTTACCTCAAATTAATACTCTTAGTAACCTAGAAATGAAACAAGAAGTAACTTGGGATAGAAGGTAACTAGATGTAGGATATAAGTAGAAAAAATAAATAAATTTAAAAAATCCACCTTTTTTTTGTCGTGTGTGTAAATGAATAACTTGTATCGGTAACAGTGTTTAACAAAAGATCAAATATGGAAATGGAGGCTCCTATGTTTGGATTGCGTCGACAGGGATAATATTGTGACAAACGTGCATGTCAGTTGATTAGGCAGGTCAGTGTGATTAATCTGTTTGCGTGCGTGCGCACTTGCGTTTACGTGCATAAAATGGTTGCATGTGTGTGGCCACGCAGAGAGCTACTACAACATCCTGGTGAGGAACGGCGTGGCCCGGGTGGCTGTAAGGGCCTGTCAGACTTTCCCCTGCAATGCCACGTTACAGGCCGCCGCCCTCTCCTGCCTGGCAGATCTCAGTGAGGACGCACACGCATTCACAAAAAAACACACACTTTAAACTTATTAACAACAAGGACAAAATAGACAAAATAGTCCATGATGAAATTTTATTTTCTTACTCTGACTGTCTCTTGTGTCCTCATAGAGCTCGAGTAAAAAGGTGTTTTGTTTCTTCTGCTCCTTGACAGCTTTTTTTTTTAACTTCTTAGAACCAAAGAATGCAAAAGCTTTGTCGCTATTTTTAAATCAGATGGCACACCTTTGTTTTTTAATGTTTGTTTTTTTATTCTTTATTTTTATTTTAATAATGTCTTTGTTATGTACTGTAAAGATTCTGCTGCCTCTTGGCAGGGCCACTTTTTTTGGGAAATTATTATTTTTTTACCTGGTTAAATAAAGGTAAAAAAAAACGGACAAAACACACACTCAGTAAACACTCACACAAATACACACAAAACATATACAAAGCAAACAAAAAACACACGTGATGTGATGTGTAAGGCTGCTCGATTATGGAAAAAATATTAATCATGATTAATTTGGTAATAATTGCAGTCACTATTAGGACAATCAAATGGTTTTTTTTTTGGTACAAAACAAAGAAAATATTTAAACATAAACAAAAATATTAAGACAGACAAATAAATTTCTTTGAAACACTATAATTATGCAAGTTCCTTTTGGGCAAAACAAGATTTATTAAATTAGTAATTTTAAAATAAAAAAAAGGTGCAGATATATAAATTTAACGTATAACACTAAATATAAGACATTTTGAAACCTCTATTTCATAAGTATATTTTTTTTCCCCCATTAAAACCCTGACATATATGATCTGACACATGCATTGCACGGATGAGCCATGAGAGGGCAGTATCACCCAGCTGATGGCTTTTCCAACAACCTTGCAAGATCTCCCCAATTGAGAAAGGAGACATATATTTATTAATAGTCGGAAATATTCTTTATGATTTTTGGAGGTAGTAATATGTTTGATATGGTTGTTTATCATTATAATATGAATTTAAAGCATTGTGACCGGATGTATCAAATATGACACAAATCAAAAGTCATATATGGAAGATGATTCCCCCCTCCCAAAAAAAATGTTTGTTCAAAAAGACCAGTAAAGAAAATAAATAAATACATTTTCACTCATATAGTTCATGTTTCAGCCTTTACAGGGTTAAAAAACTCAAATTAGTATAAATAATCTTTTATTTTTGTTTACGATTATGCCGATTTTGTAGTTGTGGAGTGCAATAATTGAAATTGTAACTGAATTTCGATTAATTGCACAGTCCTAACGTTGTGCTCCTTAGCGGCCAGCATGGTGCAGAGCAGAGTGGCGGCCGAGCAGGGCTTGGAGGACGGCGAGTCGGAGGAGAACCGTGGGTGCGGCTCGGATCACGTGAAGGGTTTGGACTTGGATCTGGGCTGGATGGGAGTCTGCTGCACGGCGTTGGATCTCCACGCCGCGGACCCGCATGTTCAGGTTGGGCCTAGCAAGTCTGTCTTAGGAAATGAATCAAATGTGAAGAAAAGCAACGACCTCTTGCAGGAAGCTGCTTGTTGGGCCATTCACAGTCTGTTGGTGCACGGAGCTGAAAGGAGTCATGCAGAAGAGGAGCAGGATGATCGGTACTCAACATCAATATTACATACACTACCAAGACCACCAATTTAAAAAAAAATCTTATTTTATCGACCCAACACTTTTCCTAGTATAGCGTAATTGTTTATGAAAATTCATTTTGTGGTTCATCTTATGCGTGTGTGCACGTCTTTTTAGGACACCTGTTCATAGACAGCTGATGGCAACCATGTTGCTTCACTCCTCCTCACCCCGCGTCTTCGAGGCCGCCACCAGTGCCATCGCCACGCTGGTCGCGCAAAATCGTAAGTGGGCTAGGTCTTCCTGGTAACACACAAACACAACGCACATACTCTTTAAGGGATTACACCACAGTATTTTAAACCCTTCCAACATTTAACTATGGCATATAATGATTAAATCTTACCTTTGACACCATGGCGACACCATTTTTTTAATAAAATATTAGGTGTTTTGATGGTTATTTTTCTAATGCGGAGGTAAAACGTCAGGCTTAGTAAAACTCCGCCTCTCCCCGTGTGATTGCCGCGCCTCCAGCGAACCAACTGTAGTCTGCTGTTGGAGCCCCATGTTTGACCACTCTTCAGAAATACAAGCCATCAATTCTTTAACTCATTCACTCCCAACCATTTTCATTGTCGCAACACCCTTCACTCCCAGCTGTTTTACTGGGTTTTGATTGATTTTGCAAGGCCCACAAAATACTGTGTTCTATTGCTATAAAAACACCTACCAAAAGAACGATTAGAGTGTCTTCTTTCATCAAGTATGTATGTTAGCATTAGAATTAGCATTAGAATATAGGTAAGTTTCATCATTATTTGCAAATCTGATTAAAACAGTGGGTAAAAGAGCTTGTTGCAACATGGCCCTGGTTGATCTCTTATACTCTGCTGCCACCTGATAGCCATTTTTGTAATAACTACCATTCTTAAAGCATTCTCTTCAGTTCAGAGACTGCATCAAAGCCTTCTGTATGCACTCGCATAAAAAAAAGTATAAATACGTCTTTAGGAGCATGGTAACGTTTAAAATAGAATGTCTTTATACGTTTTTGAGAGCAAATGAGTGGAGGAGAGGGAAGAAGAGAGGAAAGAAGTAGGAGGGGGGGGAAACAAACAGACCTAACACAAACTAAAACACACAAAAAAAAAACAAAGCAAGTACACAAACATGCACAAAAACACACAAAAAACATTTACAAAACGCAAACGCAGAAAACAAATGAACACACATATACAAAAAAAAGACCCAAGCCTCTATACCAGCAGTCAGCCTGTGATTAGTCAAAACCCGCAAATAATTGACATCCATTCATATGGATTGAAAAAATAAACAAAAACGGGAAATATTTTTTTCATGAATTTATTTAACTCCCAAAGTTATTGACTTAGTGGGGATATACCACCATTTAGCATTTACCGTACTTATTTTTTTCCGACTTCCCAAGTGGAATTTCCGATGTCAAGGGAGCGTTCCTGTACACACTTCCTGGTTTGAACTCGGAAAGTCCGACTTCCGACCATCCTCGAATGCAGCATAAGTATAAAAATTACTTTAAATATATCTAAATATACGGATGTCAACTTTGCCTAGCCCTGCGATTGGCTGGCAACCAGTCCAGGTTGTGCCCCGCCGACTGCGCAAAGTCAGCTGAGATAGGTTCCAGCAGCCCCCGTGACCCTTGTGAGGAATAAGCGGTCAAGAAAATGGATGGATGGAACCTTACCTATGCAGATCTTTGTTCATTTTTAACGGAATATGTTTTGTTGCTGTTGTAGCTAAAATGCGCTCCACGCTGCTGTCCAGCGGCCTCCATGTCAACGTGGTGGAGATGATGAAGAGGCACCCAGCCTCGGTCCAGGTGTCGGTCAGCGCCTGCCGCCTCCTCAGCCTCCTCTTCCAGGGCCGGACGGCCGGCCTGGATGAGCTCAACATGGCCGTGGGTCAGATCCTGAGCGTCATGAAAGTTCACAACTTCCAGCCGGAGGTTCAGCTGGAGGCGCTGCGGGCTAGCTTGGTCTTCCTCTGTCCAGGTACGATCAAAGTCGAAATGCCGAATGGTTACACCAGGGGTGTCCAAACTTTTTCCTCTGAGGACCACATACAGAAAAATAGAAAGCTGCAAGGGCCACTTTGATTTTTTTTTTTTGTTATTTATTAACACATTCATTGCCACACCAGCAAAAAATCATTTGACGTATTTTTCCGTCAATGGCAGTGAATGAGTTAAAAATAGTAAAAATCAATGAAGCAATTATAAATTGTTGATATAATGTACAGTTACTTATTGAAAACTTCTAACAGTCACAAGGCAAATAATGACCCCTGTGTATAATAGATATGCCTCTCCACTGAGCAGCAGCTGATCCCAACTTGACATTCTGAACAATCGGTCGTCAACTGACCACACTTAACAACCATTAATGTGATGTTTTCACTTTTTTTTTTCATTAATAATTAACCATTAATTAATGTGATGTGTTCACAAATTGGACGTTGACACTAAGAAACACGTGGATGAAGCTATTTTTATTTCTGGAACTGAATTATTAGCTGCAAATTTGTGTCTTTGCGTAGCTATAAATGTTTAATCCACCCTCTTTATTTTTTTCATTTATCTATTTATTTTTTTTAAAAGCATTGAAAAAGCATTTTTATTATTTGCCACGGGCCACCAAAAAATGTATGGCGGGCCGCAAATGGCCCCCGGGCTGTAGTTTGGACACCCCTGGGTTAGACGTTAGCGTATGGCATGCTACACTTTCCCAGACCGGAGTTTACGAGAGCATGGCGCCTCGGTGGCAGACCCCGACATGGCCGACGTGTCACTGAAGGTCCTGAAGAACCAGTGTGTCGTGGAAGGAGCGCACGCCGTCTACCTGGAGGTCCTCAACAGGGTACGAATGCTGCAGTTTCATGGCAGTCTAACACAATATTACATTGGTGTCTGAAATAGGGGTGACTGGAATGGTGCACTCGTTTCACCGTACCCTCTTTTGTCTATAAATTGTCCATATTTTCTACTGCAGTCCCAAATAATTCTGGGACGGGTTTATTGTGTCTGTGTGTAGTTCATCAGGTGTCCAACCATCCAGGAATGCGGCTTCAAGGTGCTCTCCTCTCTGGCCGACTGCTCGGGTGCAGTAGACCTGCTCTGCCAACAGGGGGCCATCGACACGGTGCTCCACACGCTGCAGATGTTTCCGCAGGATCGAGGTGTGCTCATAAAATTCTGGGAAAAAAAAAAAAAAAAAAATCATAAAATTAATGTTTTCTTGCTATTTTGCAGAAATTCACTACTGGGGTCTGACCCTGCTCAGCTATCTGGTATCCAAGAAGAAGCTCTCCAGGATGATTGTTCCCGTCCTGGCCTCAGTCCTGGTGGCCTCTCTGGGCCAGTACAAAGAGGATTATGACTTACTGCTCAAGGTATCGAACAGCCTTCATGGCACACATGCTCTCAAATGTCACAGACTTTCAACTAATTTTTACTCTGGTATGATGATTAACTCATTCACTCCCAGCCATTTTTAAAGAAGCAATTCCGTTCGCTCCTGGCTGTTTTACTGGATTTTGACTGATTTTGCAAGGCTCACAGAATATTGTGTTCAATAGCTATAAAAACATGGAACCTATCAAAAGAAAGATTAAAGTCTCTTCTTTCATCAGGAAAAAAAGTATGTTTCTATCTGTTTCCGTTTTGCAGCAATTAGCATTAGAAGAGAGCTAAGTTTCATCAGTTTTCACAAATCTATTTAAAATTGTAAGTAATTTAGCTTTTTTTCTAGATGGCCCTGGTTGATTTCCTTTGCTCTGCTGCCATCTGCCGGCCGTTTGTGTAATAACTACCATTTCCGCAACCGTTCTTTGCAGTTGAGAGGCTGCATCAAAGCCTTCTGTATGCTCTAGCATAAAAAAAAAAAAATTAAAAAAAAGTATAAATACGTCTTTGGGACACTTAGAACATTAAAAAAAAACGTGTTTATACGTTATTGGGAGCAAATAAGTTAAATACAAGCAAATGCCGACAGAAAATTAGAGAAATTCATAGGAAAAAAATTAATTTATAAAGATAATTGCACTTACTGACGGAAAAGGCAATTTTTCACTGGAAAGCCAATTTAGTAAATATTAGTTACTCTATATAAATTTTAATAATCAATTTGGAAAACAGCTAAACGTTTCATAAACATAAAAAAATGTTAGTAAACATTACAGACCATTTAGGAAAGATCAAAGACAATTTGATGTAATTTCCAAGCTTGCGCTACGAGTTTTTCGTCCAAAACATTTTAGTAAACATCCAAAACCTAAACATCAAAGTCAATCTAGTAAACATCCAAAACAATTTAGTAAAGGTTAATGACAACTTAAGGTAAACATTAGAGACGTTTTAAGTTTACGACAGACTTTAGTGGAATCAAAGACAAGTGTCTAGCAAATGTAAAATCATAAAACTTAGTTTTAGTAAATGTCAAAGACAAATTAGTAAACGGAAAAGAGAATTTTGTGACTGAATGAAATGTATTTAGTGTCTTTAGCTAAGAAAAGATGCATTTTAGTTTTAGTAAACTTTAAAGACCACTTTGTAAGCGCCAAAGACTCTGAAGATAATTCACTAAAGATCAAAAAGCAACAATAAATATATATCAAAGACAATTTGGTATTGTAAACATAAAAAGTCAATATTGTGAAGCACAAAGACCATTTAAAGATTTAAACATTTTGATTTTTTTTTTTAAAGATTTTGATTATTATTATTTTTTTGTGAAGACAAAAAAAATGTAAAGATTAAAAAAAATCTGCAGTGTTTCCAGGTGGCGCTGAGGATGCTGGATGTCTGTTCAGGGTCGGCTGTGGAGCTGCAGAGGGAAGACTTTGACCGCCAGATCTTCCAGCACCTCCGAGAGTCCGACATTCCCGAGCACGGCAAGAATCCAGTATGTCACACCACAGGGGACTTGATTCGAGAAGACATTTTAACCCTAAAAATGACGCCCCGTCACTGTTTCTGTCTTCAGCTCCGTCGGTCAGCATGCTTGGCTCTGTCCAAGATGTGCGCCAACTCGGAGCTGCACTATAGTATGCTGGAGAAGGCGTGCGAGGACGGAGACACCATCATGGCAGAGTGTCTCATTGAGCTCGGGGCCGACGTCAACAAGAAGACTAAAACGGAGTCCCTCATCTACCAGGTGTGTGCACCAGTATTTTATGGCTAGTTATCAAACTTCTCTGCAACCAAATCATGACAAAAATAGTGAACCAACCCCCCCGGTGTCCCAGACACACCCGCTGTAGGTGAAAATCAGTGGGATGAGACCATAACTCTCCATTTTGTGTTCCAGGTGTGCGAGAAGGGAGGCCCCTTAGAGCTGGTGGAACTGCTTTTGAGTCAAGGCGCCCACGAACAGCACCTCCGCCGAGCTCTGGCCGTCAGCGTGAAGCGCGGCGACGGGCCGATGGTCGTCCAGCTGCTGGGCCGTCTCGGTCTGGATCTCAACAACAACGCCTTGTGCCTCGGCGGTTTCCGTCTGGGCCGTCTAGATGCAGCCTGGCTCTGCCCCCTACTGGCTCAGAGAGGAAGGGCTCACAGTCTGCGCTACAGCGCCAGTGAGAAGGCTTGAATATCTTTTTTTTATTTTATTTATTTTTTTAATTATTATTATGTTGATAGTTTTTATTTATTTATTTATTTATTTATTTATTTTTTTAAACCAGCAGTTTCTCAGATTGACTCAGTGGTGTTACTATTCTTTTGTCAAATCTTTTAAAATTTTAAATAGCTGATGTTTCATGACGCTTAAAGGCAGGATGTACAAAATCCAGCTCAGGGGGCCCATTTGAGGCCTGTGACTTTTTTTTTTTTTTTTAATGACATGATCAAAATTTAAACATAGGCCACAATAAAATAATGAAAGATAAAATACTTACGTCGTCAAGTTCACAATATTTAAAAGGAACACATCTGTTAAAAAAGCCAGGTTTATTTCCATTTATGCAGTTCTAGCACCCTCTAGTGGCTAGGTTATTAGTGCAATTTAATTTTCATTAGGGATGTTTTGGCCTTCTATGTTTAAAATCTATGCTAATTGTCAGATGAAGGGGAACCTAATTTTCGTGTGAAGCAATCAATGTATGCTTGTATTAGCAAATAAGTGTGTCAATATTGTTATTAGAGATTGTACGTGGTTTATATGCATTGCTGTTAAGTACAAAAGCACAATATTGTTTGTTTTTTGTTGTTGTTGTTGGGTTTTTTTTAGTATGAGCTCTCTTTTTTACAATATTGTGATCTTTTTTTTAAATATCGACAACGCCCCCACAATATCGTGATAATTATCGTATCGTGACCTTCATATCATGATAATATCGTATCGTGATGTTTGGATATCGTTACATCCCTAATTGTAAACACAGGAAAACCCTGAACAAACACTCCAATTATGATGTACTTTTGTCTTGAAGCTAAAGGAGCCAGTTTGGCGCGCTACATTCACTCCTTACAACGCTCCAGAACTATTGGAGCACCTCTGAAGTCTCTGGGAGACCCCTGTCTGACATCTGGCTACATCTCTGATGAGAGCGACGACTCCAGCTTCAGCTTCCTCTCCATGGACGAAGGCCTCGTCCTCGATGACATGGAGAGTGACGGTGAGCGAGGATGACATTTATTCACACCAGCGCGATGTGTTAGTGATCATTTTTTGTTGATTAGGGAGCGATTCATTGACAGGGGTCTCCCTGAAGCCTCACAACAACTCCGCAGAGGAGCTGAGGTGGGGTTCGTTCAAAAAGAACCATGGACGGCGCAGACACGCCAGTGCGGAGGTACTTGAAATGTTCAACTCATCCCGCACTATATCGCATTTTTTTTCTCTATTTTTTTTGTTTTTGTTGACACTAGTACACATGAATTGCTACACTTTAAAAACAATTAGGTCAAAAAATAACCCAAATTGGGTCAAAAAGGAACCGAACCGACCAGGGTTATTAGTTTTGTTTTTTTTTTTGTTTTTTTTTTTAATTTAGTTATTTTTTTTTAGTATTCAGGGTGGTTCTGTTAGTTTTTATTCGCTTTTAGTTATTTAATAAATGCTTAGTTTTAGTTGTAGTTAGTTTCAGTATTAGTTTAAATATATATATATATATATATATATATATATATATATATATATATATATATATATATATATATATATATATATATATATATATATATATATATATATATATATATACATATATATATATATATATATATATATATATATATATATATCTGAAGGTGCTTTTCTATTGGCTGCTGCTAAATGACGTCACTTCTGTGTGACACACTTTCAAACGTCCTTATTCCGGTTAATATAAAAATGAATCTACTTAAAATCATGTTTAAAATCATCCCCATAGCGTTTTACCAAAGACTAAAACGAAGGACATTTTTGCTATAATTATGGTTAGTTTTAGTTAGTTGTATAAACATAAAATGTAGTTTCAGTTAGTTTTCGTTTTTTAAAAAGCAGTTTTGATTTTATTTTATTTTATTTCATTTTAGAAATTGTTTTTGGAATTTTAGTTTTAGTTTTTTTTCGTTAGTTTTAGTTAACTAAAATAACCTTGGAACCGACCCACTGTTTTGGGTTATTTCTCAAACCATAAAGTTGGGTGGATAACACAATAACACACAAAACAACCCAAAATTTCTTTGACCCAGCTTTTAGCTTTAGAAGAAAAAAACAAAATGTTGGGTCGGTCCCTTTTTGCCCCAATTTGGGTTATTTCTTACCCAATTGTTTTTAGAGTGTATAACTCGAATCCGAAAATTCTGATTTGGCATTCGTTTTTAGCGGCCATTTCGCATCTCTGTTCGAGTTACCACCGATTGGTGCACAGCCCGAGTATATTGTATATCGAGCATGTGTTTCAGTAGATAGTATAATGTGTGTGTCACACTTGTGAATAAAGATAATACAGTTCATGAAGTGAATGACAAATGCAAAGTAAAAAAAAAAAAAAAAGGCACTGATCGTTCAACTCAAACTATGCAGTGAGTCAGCGTTGCTTACGGCGCATTTCAAGGAATGTATTGTATCCGTAATTAAATTATTTTGCAATCCAAAGTGCTTTGCCAGTTTTGTTTTTGTTGTTTTGTTAGTTTGAGGTTTCACAATAATAATAAAATAAAATATTTGCATCAAAGTCTGTGTTCTTCTTGAATGTTTTCTCCGCGCGTTAGTCAGAAACCGGTGTTCATGGTTAAACAAGCCGTGTTCTGCTGCTGATTACTATTGAACGGAAAAGCTAGAAACAAACTTTTTTTTCTGGTGAAAGAAGAATCTGGGGTGTTTTAAGGCTTAAGCTATTTTTTTTTTTTAGAGAATCGTATTTTCAAACAATCTGAAATGTAACTGCATACATTTTTACGTTTGCTCTCTGTGTCTAACAAAACTGTTAAAACGTTTCTTTCCCCAGAGTGGTCCAATAGACAGCGAACACACCGAGCATGCACACAGACGATATGGAAGACCTCAAAAAAGTATTTGTCGCATGTATTTTCATTAAAATATGTCCCGATATTATAGCTTTTAACCAAATAGTCAATTGCTGGTGGAGTTGGATTCAAAGCTATATCAACCGGATATTTTGACTTGTAGGGTTTGGGTCTGTGGAGAGCTCATCAGGCCTTCTTCCAAAAGAGAAGGAGAGGATCCGCCTGCTGGACCTGTCGGGGAATGAGTTGGACTGCCTGTTGTGCCTGATGGACCACGGGCTGGTTCAACAGCAGCTGGCTCACCTCTTCAGACTGGACCTGAGCCACAACGTCCTGCTGGAGTTCCCCGCTGCGCTCTGTCAGGTGTCAATAAGCCTCAATTGTAAAAGCTGTTAGGAATGTTTCCATGGGTACGTCAAAAACAAATGACTCACAAATTTGATCTATGTATTGTCACATTAAATAGTGGCGTAAGTCATATTTTGACTTAGCCTATATTACTTGACTTATTACTTGACTTGACTCCCCATTTGTAGGAAAATTCAGTCCTCAAAACAGTTTCACTCAGCAGCTTGAACTTTGGTACACATGGCCATAATGAACAGACCCACAAAAAAAAAGTTTCAGGAAACTAACCCCTAAAACATACAGCAAGTCTTCCAATTTGTTTTGAAGCGTCCATTTTATGGACATTTTCCTGGAGACCGTCAAAAACAAACTTGACCTAGAGATATTTTTCTAATAGTTACCAAATTTTACATGCATTAGACATATGACTCGCCATTTGTAGGGTTTTTCCTTTCTTTTTTTCTTTTTTAAACTTTATTGTACCGAAGAAGAAACCGATCACGGAGCAACAGTTGCACACGCCCATTTCCTGGTTGTGACAAGCTCTACTAGTCGATACCAAAATGCCGATACCACTAATAAATAAAACTCCCCACCCAAAAATGACGTTTTAAAGAAAGACCTATATATTCCAATATATTATTTTTCCTTAAAGGGATACTTTACTGATTTAGCCATTTTTGGCAGTCAAACATTAATATTTTGCCTATAATAAATTTGATATTTTCGTTATTTTTCACGTACAATTAGTACCTTTAAAAACACATTTTGTAACTTGCTGGCGACTGAAAATGACATCACAAGGACCCGGGTAACCAATCACAGCTCAGCTTGTGAATGTCACATGACAGGTGAGCCGCGATTGGTTACCTGAGCCCTTGTGATGTCATTTTCAGTCGACAGCAAGTTGCAAAATGTGTTTTTAAAGGTACTAATTGTATGTGAAAAATAATGAAATTATCAAATTAATTACAGACAAAATATTAACTTTTTATTGCTATAATGGGCTAAATAAGTGAAGTATCCCTTTAAAATTTCATGAAATTGATGTCAACTTTGTATTCATATACTTCCTAATTTCTGTTTTAAAGTGCTTTATAAATAAAGCTGAGTTGAGTTGAGATGAGTAGACCCACAAAAAGTGTCGGAATCCATGCTCAAAAACGCACAAGAAGTCGGCCATTTTAGTGTTGTTTTGACCAGCTGGCTTGCCACAAAACATATAAACAATTCATTTTCACATCCTCAGCTCTTGACCAAACATCCCATGTTTTTGCTGCAGAGCTTAAGCAGCCTGACCCGACTGGACCTGCAGGGCAACCAACTCCAGTCGCTTCCGGCGGAGCTGCTAGCCTTGCCGGCGCTCGCCACGCTCAACGTCTCGCGCAACTGCGTGGGCCCGCGCCTCGACTTGGACGCGGCGGCCGCCTGTCCGTCATTGCGGCAGCTCAACTTGTCCTTCAACAAGCTGACGGCCTTCCCACGCCAGCTGGGCCGCGCCACCGAGCACCTCGAGGAGCTTCTGATGGAAGGGTGAGACCCTCTCAAAAGCGCCGCGTGCTGACTCGCCACTCGGGTGTCAGAACGATGTTGGACTGTTGGCTGCGACCTTCAGGAACAACGTGGCCGAGCTCTGCGTGCCCCCGCCGCACTTTCCCGAGATCAAACTGCTGGACGTGAGCAAGAACGCCGTAATGGACATCTCGCCCGGCTTCCTGACGGGCTGCCCCATGCTGGAAATCTTCAACGCCTCCTCCAACAAAATAAGTGAGTGACAGGATGTGAGCAATGGACATCATGTGTTCTGCAATTTACGGAGATAATTATCGCCTGCAGGTTGTCTGGCACAGCTCCCAGCAAAGCTCACTACACTGAAACTTGCCAACAACGACTTCACTGCCATTTCTGATGACATACTCCGCCTACCTAAGTGAGTGTGAATGCAATAGAAATATTTCATTAACTTTCTGACTCATGAAATGATTATCATTTTACCACTTGCTATTGACGGAAAATGACATCACAGTGCCAAAGGGCTCAGTTAACAACCAATCACGACTCACCTGTTTTCTGTGTGGTCATGTGACATTCGTAAGGTGAGCCCTTAGGCATTATCAACAGAAAGTGGCGTCCCAAGAGATTGATAAAAATTTGTGATAGACCGCGCCAAAATTCAGCATTATACAAATATCGGCATCGGCCACTTTGAAGAATCATACGGCCGATAACAGATCAATATAAAAAAAGTGTTAACTTCAGTGAACTATTTATTAAAATTTTAAGACATACTGTTGACCCTGAACTCTCTGCACCTTCTGTTTTTGTTTGAATTTTTTTGTTTGAAATAAAAGCTAAGATAAGTAAGAACTGACTACTTCCTTATTTAGACATTTTGGAAAACATTATTTACTCTAGAAAAATAGACCAAGCAACTTACTCGTTTAAACTTTTATTTAACTATTATAGACATGCAACTGTCCCTGAGATACCAGAACTTTTGTTAGATTTTTAAAACAAAAATGTCTATTGACTAAGATGTATTTAGTTTGTTAATACTACAATATTTTACGAATCCTGAAATCCTGTTGTTCAATATACACATGCTTAAAAATTCAACAATTTAAACTCATTCCCTCCCAGCCATTTTCACTGAAGCAACACCCTTCGCTCCCGGCTGTTTTACTGGATTTTGACTGATTTTGTAAGGCCCACTGAATATTGTGTTCTTTTGCTATAAAAACCTACCTGAAGAAAGATTAGTATCATCTTTTATCAGGAAAAAAAAAAAGTATATTTCTATCTGTTTGCGTTTTGCAGAAATTAGCATTAGAATATAGCTAAATTTCATCATTATTCACAAATCTATTTAGAAATGTGAGTAAAAGACATGTCCCTGGTTGATCTCTTTTACTCTGCTGCCACCTGCTGGCCGTTTGTTTAATTACTACCATTCCTTCAACCGTTCTTTGCAGTTGAGAGGCTGCACCAAAGCCTTCTGTATGCGCTAACATAAAAAAAAAACGTAGAAATGCGTATTTGGGAAGCTGAAAACATTTAAAATAGAACGTATTTATACGCCAAGATTTTCCCTTTTAGTGAAAATGAATATCGGCTCCAAAAATCAGTCATCAGTGTCCTTGTCTGCTAATAATGGGTATCGGCCCTGAAAAAAACATCTCGGTCTATCTCTAATAAAAATAGCTATATTTTGCTGTTTAATTCATATTTCATAAATGCAATATTAATCGGAAAGAGCCATGTTTAAGCCTCGTGGGGCTGCAGAGAACATACTGTAGTAAAAACAAACAAAAAATTGACTTGACTTAATGGAAGCGTTTTAAGTTGACCAGACTACAATATCCATTCTACATAAAAATCTAAACTCATTTTATTGTTAATTATTTTCCTAATTTTATTCAATTTGTTTGGTTTAATTATTTCACTTATATTTTTTTTACAGCTTGAGGTCAGTGGACATGAGGACCAATCACATCGAGGTGTTCCCGGGTCCAGGCTCGTGGGCGTCCAGTAACCTGCGCGAGTTGATGTTCAGCCACAACAACATCGCCGCGCTGGATTTAAGCGGGCCCGTCCACAAGTGGAGCCGACTGGAGAAGCTGCACTTGAGCAACAACAAGCTCACTGAGGTGAGCTGAACCTTGGACATATGTAAACAGCAGAACCAAAGGATCCAAAAATGAAGATTTTTGTGTACATCGGGATGTCAGATCCCGCCGCAGGTCGGTCTGCTGGAGGGTCTCACTTCCCTGGACGTGAGCCGGAACGCCGGCCTGCGCTCCTTCCCCGACGAGATGGGCAGGCTGGGCCGACTGTGGGACCTCCCGCTGGACGGCCTGCGACTCCAGTTGGACCTCAAACTGATTGGAAGCAAAACCAAAGACATTGTCAGGTAGGACCTCGACTAGGAATTTTTTTTTTTTTTTTTTTTTTTTTTTTTTTTTTTTTTTAGAATAAGCACCTTCCTCCTCCCTCGTTCAGGTTTCTGCAGCAACGTCTCAAGAAGGCAGTTCCGTATTACCGGATGAAGCTCGTCGTGGTGGGAATCGCCGGCAGCGGGAAGACCAGCTTGGTCCATAAGCTGATGAAGATCAAGCGCTCGCAGCAGGCCTCTTCCAGGCGGTCGGCCGGGGCCACCGTGGACGTACGCGACTGGAGCATCAGGGAGCGGGACAAGAAGAAGATGGTGCTGAACGTTTGGGACTTCTCAGGTGCGTGGCGGTCAGTCAGGGTCAGCAAGGCCTAAATACTATCACATATAATTGTCACATGATAATGGTTGTCTTACAAGTTGTGTAAATCCCTACCGAAGGCCCAGGTACTAAATGAAGTCCAAGCGTCCCATGCGTGATTATTTCTCAGTAGGTTTTTTTTATTTTGATACCCGCCCCTCCCCACTCAGGCGGCGACGAGCTGTGCGGCTCGCAGCCTCACTTCCTGTCCTCCAGAGCACTCTACCTGGTGGTGCACGACCTGAGCAAAGGCGCACAGCAGCTGGATGCACTCAAGCCCTGGCTCTTCAATATCAAGGTAGCTCGAAGTGAACCGCTAACCGTAACCTCAATCCAAATCTTGGCCCGGTAAAACTAAACTAACATAACGCTTAGACCAGGGGTGTCCAAACTTTTTCATTTGAGGGCCACATACAGAAAATCAGAAGGACGCAAGGGCCACATCATGTTATGAAGAGAAATTGTGTTTAGTCCTAAAAAATGTACAAGTAATTTTTTTGTGCTTTTGCATCTTTAGAAAAATGCTACAGTATATAAACCAATTTATTTGTAATATGGCAGTAGGGTTATTGTAGTTTTGGAATTTTTTAGGGGTGTTAAAAAAAATCGATTCGGCGATATATCGCGATACTACATCGCGCGATTCTCGAATCGATTCAATAAAAAAAAAAATCGTTTTTTTTTTTTTTTTAAGAGCTCAGAATTGTTCATTCGGTAGTCTTACCGATTCAACGTCTTATCATCATTGCCTTTTTTTTTTTTTTTTTTTTTTTATTTGTGTGTGAATCGATTTTTAAACTTCCATTTTTAATGGAAAAATATTCAACAAAACGTCTGACTTCGGGTTAGGATTCACACCTTGAGCATGGAAGAATGTTATATGAACGGAACATTAAGCCTTAATATTTTATTTTAATGCTGTTCAAACATGAAACAGATTACAACCTCTATAAGACTGAAATTTCAGATAAATAAATAATACATTTTCATATAAATCTTACACTCTACAAGCTTACTGATTAGTATTTTCTAAATTTGAATGAAAAAAAATCACAACAATCGACTTATGAATTCGTATTGGGATTAATCGGTATTGAATCGAATTGTGACCTGTGAATCGTGATACGAATCGAATCGTCAGGTACTAGGCAATTCACACCCCTAGAATTTTTCCATTTTAATTTTAATTTTGTTTTGAGGTTTCTTTTTTTTTTTTTTTTATTTAGTTAGTTTTAATTAGTTTTCAGGGTGGTTCTGTTAGTTTTTATTAGTTTTAGTTCTTTAATAAATGCTTAGTTTTAGTTTAGATAGTTTCAGTAGTAGTTTTAGTTTGTAGTTGTTTTATTTTTATGTGTATTACTTGTGCGCAATATTAAAAAAAAACACCATGGGCGCAATGTCATTATTCTGGTTTATATAAAAAAAAAAAAAAAAAAAAAAAAATCTACTAAAAATCACATTTAAAATCATCCCCAAAGGCTCATGCATGAATTTAATTACCAAAAACTAAAACGAAGGACATGTTTGCTATAATTATAGTTAGTTTTATTTTAGTTAGTTTTGTAAACAGAAAATGTAGTTTCAGTTAGTTTTGTTTTTTTAAAAGGGATCTTCGTTTTTATTTTATTTCGTTAACGAAATTATAGTTTTGAATTTTAGTTTTTCATTAGTTTTATGTAACTAAAATAAACTTTAAATAGCACCTGTGTTTTTCGACACCCTCCCTTCTTACCTTGACCATCTCCAAACATTTTTGTTCTTATTTTATTTGAACTGAGTCAAATGCCACTTTTAGCATATGTCGCGGGCCACTAAAAAATGGACGGCAGGCCGCAAATGGCCCCCGGGCCGTAGTTTGGACACCCCTGGCTTAGACACATGAACTCCAACCCTAACCTGGCTCTCAAACATGACCTCTAGAGCATGTGTGCAGATCACAAACTCCTGGCCCACTTCTGACACATACTCATATTTCTCCTCTTTTATTGGGATTCAGCTAGCACAAATGGTCACTTGTTGCTCTAAGGGAGTTGGGGAAATAGCAGCAATGTGACAATCATTTACAGCACTGCAGATGTCTTTTTTTTACTCAAGGTGTCTCAACCATAAAACTTCTCCAGTCAGTAGTCTTTAAAGTTTGTTTACGGCCTTGGAATGAAGTTTCTGTCTTCCACTTTCCCGCAGCAGCTCCAACAGATGTCTCAATGTTGAATACCCCACAATGTTAAATACATGCTTTATAGTTTAGTTTATGTAAATAATTAAAAAAAAAAAGTAAAATTTTTTTTTACTGGTGAAAGAAGAGACTTTATTTTGGTAGGTTCCATGTTTTTGATAGAACACAATATTCTGTGGGCCTCGCAAAAATCAGTCAAAATCCAGTTGCTTCAGTGAAAATAGCTAGGAGTGAATGAGTTAAACATGGCGGACAATTGTGACATAAGCGGGACTTTTGTCAGGACTTTTACCTTGGGGTTCTTTTTTTTTTCCTGCTTGGTTTGTCTTCCTTTTTTTCCATTCTTCCACCTCCTTTAGCTCCCTTTTTTAGATATACGGAAGTCATTTTAATTCTTCTTCTTCTTCGAATTACAAACCCTCAACCTAACTGGAACTGCACCCTTACCCGATAACCCTCAACTACCCAAACCCATAACCCCAACATGAACGCTAAAGTGTCTCATCCTGTTAAAGGCGGTGGCTCCGCTCGCTCCGGTCATCCTGGTGGGAACGCACATGGACGTGAGCGACGACGTGGCGTTCCAAGCCTGCCTCACCAAGATCCGCGAGGAACTCCTCAACCACCAGGGCTTCCCGACCATCCAGGACTACTTCACCGTGTCGGCCTGCGAGGACTCGGACGGCGTCGTCCGGCTGCGCAAGGCCATCGCCAAGGAGGCCGCCGACTTCAAGGTGGCTCCTTGTTGCCGTCGTCCCGTCTGAATCCGCTTTCCTCACTCCCCCTTGCCTTTCTACATCGCAGATCCAGGGTCAGCCCGTGATGGGCCAGTTGGTTCCCGACAGCTACGTGGAACTGGAGCGCAGGCTTCTCCAGGAGAGGACCAGAGTTCCGACAGAGTTCCCCGTGCTCACGCGGCAACAGCTGCTGGAGCTCATCCAGGAGAGTCAGCTGCCACTGGAGGAGGCGGAGCTTCCCCATGCCATCCATTTCCTCAGCCAAGCTGGTCAGTGTTAGGCTGCTGAGAATTAGCACATTAGCACCCTTTATGCTGTAGGTTGTGACACAACCTAATGAGTTTTTAAATCGGATGGATGGGCCAGGACATTCATAAAATGTCTATGTAAAATAGTTATATACACATTTATTTAAAATTCAGTCTCATTTTATGGTATTATTTGTAACTATTTTTATTAAAATTAATCACTTTTAGAATAAAATCTATGTAGAATTATTTCTTTTACAAACATTTTTATTTTATTTACAATATATCAGTCAAGCAATTATTTAATATGAGTTGAATATTTGAAAAAAAAATACAAATTAAGAAAACATTTGGAATCTCTGGTTCAGAGTCCGGTAGATTACTGTAGTTAAACACTGTAAAATAAAGTAAAATGACTTGAGCTGTTTGTTTGTTTATTTATTACTTTGTGTGCCTTCAGGGGTCTTACTGCACTTTGACGATCCCACCCTCCAGCTTCAGGACCTCTACTTCATCCATCCACAGTGGCTCTGCAATGTCCTCTTGCAGGTTTGTAACAATTTTGTTGAATTTGATATAAAAATTTACACAGAAAAAAAAAAACACATTTCTGCTGATTTTTAAAAAAAAAATTTATTAGTCTTAGTCTCTTACACTTTCCTTCAAAATGTTTTTTTTTGTTTTGTTTTGTTTTCTTTTAAACCAAAGAAGTCTAATGATAAATCTTTATTGTTTTAATACAAAAATTTTCTTCGCCGGCAACCACAATTCCCTCAAAATCATGATTTGTTTGGTTTGTTTTGTTTAAAATTTAGTCTGAGTTTCAATTTTTTTGTTTACAGCCCCCCCCAAAAAAACGACTAGGGGGGGGGGGGGGGGGGGGGCGTCATTTTTAATGGTCTTGGTTTTCAGATACTTATTATACAAATCAATTTTTATTCAAGAGATTTTACTCCTTTATTCCTGTCGCTGTGGTTTCCTGTTTTGCCTTGCGTACTTAAATGAGGAGTGGTCATCTAAAAGGGCCACTTACATTATTATTGGGCGTTCCTTTGCAGAAGCTGACTCTCAAGGAAGGATGGAATCATCCCCAAGGAGTGGTTCAGCGCTCAGCGTTGGAAAACTTTCTGCTTGAAACTAAACGTTTCCCCGCCGCTCATGCCACACATTACTTGAAATTGCTGGAGAAGTTCCTGATCGCGTTGCCGTTTGGACAAGACCAGCTGCTTGTGCCCAGCAGGTACGAATTTTGGCCCACTTTGGTGGGTGAGACAATCAGTGGTACTTTAACTTTTAAGTTTAACACGCAGCACACTGGACACAACATTAGGTACACCTGCCCCGTCTTAACATACTGTAATCTGAGTATAATGTCAAAGAATAACAATAATCCAGAGAGAATATATATATATGTTATTGTAAAAAGAAAATTCTAAATCGTTCTGAATAAAATGAAAAAAAAAATTATGACACTACAAAATAAAGTTAAAGAATGATGAGATTGTATAATAAAAAAAAAATAAAATAAAATAAATGTAAAGTACCAATTCAAAAATAAAATAAAATTCAGGATGAGGTAGTAAATTAATATACAAAGAAAAAAAATAAAGAATGATGAGATTGTAAAATAAAAAAATAAAATAAATGTAAAGTACCAATTCAAAAATAAAATAAAAATTCAGGATGAGGTCGTAAACTAATATACAAAGAAACTCATTAAAATAATTTAAAAACTGTAAATTTAAAAATAAATATTTTTTGTTTCAACGACTAAAGTAATGAAGTATATATATTAAAAAACAAGAAAAAAAAGAAATGAATTTCTTAAATATTAAGTATTTATTTAAAATTAAATAAATATTAAAATAATGCAGCTAATGGGCGGCACGGTAGTCGAGTGGTTAGCACGTCCGCTTCCCAGTTCTGAGGTCTCCGGTTCGAGTCCAGGCTCGGACCTTCCTGGGTGGAGTTTGCATGTTCTCCCCGTGCCCGCGTGGGTCTTCTCCGGGTACTCCGGTCTCCTCCCACATTCCAAAGACATGCATGGCAGGTTAATTGGGTGCTCTGAATTGTCCCTAGGTGTGCGTGTGAGTGTGGATGGTTGTTCGTCTCTGTGTGCCCTGCGATTGGTTGGCAACCAGTCCAGGGTGTCCCCCGCCTACTGCCCAGAGCCAGCTGAGATAGGCGCCAGCAGCCCCCGCGACCCTTGTGAGGAATAAGCGGTCATGAAAATGGATGGATGGATGGATGCAGCTAATAAATTTCCATCATGTAAATCAACACAAATTACCGGTACATGAATACAAAATAACGATACATGTTTTAAAACATTAAATGAATTAACTAATCTAAATAAATATATTTTTAAAATCTAGCTCATAAAGTTACAAAACTAACTTGAAATTTACAAAAAAAAAGCGGTAATATATACAATATATACGGTATATTAAAAAAACAATCCAACTAAATGTAAAATAATATAACTATAGCCAGTAATTTTTCAAAATAAACTTGCTGTTTATTTTTTTATTGTTTAAAGAAATAGAATGAAAAAACGAAATGGAAGAAACAACCTAAAAAGAATGTAGCCTACATTATAGATAGATTTTACATGCTGAGATAGGCTCCAGCACCCCCCTTGTGAGGAGTAAGCGGTTCAGAAAATGGATGGATGGATGGATGGATGGATGGGTGATTCAACATTTTTTTTCCCCCTCCAGTTTGTCAAAATACAAGCCGAGCTTTGATCTGCCTCACTGCGAGAACTCGGAGGTGATCGTGCGAGAGTACGAGATGCCGTATTTCCCCACCGACTTCTGGTCACGACAGATCAGCCGCTTGCTGGAGGTCTCCGCTTATTTGCTCCACGGACGAGGTAACGTGTGCTCGCCAATCAAGTCTTTTTGACTCCTGCTTCAAGTCATTCACTTGCGTGTTTTCCCAGAGAAAGCGTGCCCGCCCGAGAAAGTGTGCTGGAACCGAGGCGTGTACCTGAGCTGGTCGCCCGAGGCCTACTGCCTGGTGGAGGCGACGTCTCGGCAGGAAGACGTGTCCAGCGTGCTCAGAATCACCGTGCCTTCCACGCGCAAAGGTATGCACTGGCCTGCTCGCCAGACAATCACGTTACCAACTCCACGATCCGACCGTTATCCTCGTCGTTATTGTTATTAACTCATTTGCTCCCAATAACGTGTAAATACGTTTTTTAAAAATGTTTTAAGTGTCCCAAAGACGTATTTATACGTTTTATTTTATTTTTATTTTTTAATGTTTAAAATGTTTAAAATGTTTTGAAATGTTTTGCTGTTTTCCAAATTGATTACTAAAATTTATATAGAGTAACTAATATTTCCCAATTTGGCTTTCCAGTGAAAAATTGCCTTTTCCGTCAGTAAGTGCAATTATCTTTATAAAATCTTTTTTTTTCCTATGAATTTCCCTAATTTTCTGTCGGCATTTGCTTGTATTTAACTAATTTGCTCCCAATAACGTATAAATAAGTTTTTTTTTTAATGTTGTAAGTGTCCCAAAGACGTATTTATTCATTTGTTTTGTTTTTTTTATGCTCGACCATACAGAAGGTTTTGATGCAGCCTCTCAACTGCAAAGAGCGGTTGCAGAAATGGTAGTTATTACACAAACGGCCAGCAGGTGGCAGCAGAGCAAAGGAGATCAACCAGGGCCATCTAGAAAAAAAGCTCAGTTACTTACAATTTTAACTAGATTTGTGAAAACTGATGAAATTTAGCTCTCTTGTAATGCTAATTGCTGCAAAACGGAAACGGATAGAAACATACTTTTTTCCTGGTGAAAGAAGAGACTTTAATCTTTCTTTTGATAGATTCCATGCTTTAGAACACAATATTCTGTGGGCCTTGCAAAATCAGTCAAAATCTAGTAAAACAGCCGGGAGCGAACGGGATTGCTTCTGTGAAAATGGCTGGGAGTGAATGAGTTAACCTTCAATTCTAGGTGGCTACGATTGTGGTTGTCATTGTTTCATTCCTCGCCAGGCCGGGTTCTCCTGGGCCAGGTGGTGGACCAGGTGGACTCGCTGCTGGAGGAATGGTTCCCGGGCCTGCTGAGCACGGACGTGCACGGCAGCGGGGAGGCTCTCCTGAAGAAGTGGGCTCTCTACAGCTTCCAGGACGGACACGAGTGGAGCAGGATGCTGCTGGAGGATCTCTTCGCCCATTTTGACCAGGGTGCGGCCAGCGGAGTGTGATGAAAACGTGTCAAAATCATGACACAAAAATATAAGAAATGTTTTGGATATCTGTTCAGATTTTCTTCTGGTGAACCCCGAGGACCCTCGTTGCACGGTTCCCATCTCTCAGGTGGCTCCCGACGTGGTCCTTAGCGACCAGCCGGCTGGGACCATTCTGGACAGTGATGAGCTGCATGTCGACCTCTCCAAAGCGAACCTCCTCGGTGAGAAATGCGACTTCATAATACTGACAATAGTGTTAATAATGGGAAGAAATCTTGGTGGTTTATCTTCTTCTACTGTACTGTAATTTGATGATACATCCGTGTATACAGTTATAGTACAAGTTACAGTTGAAATCTGTTAAGTTTAGTATTGTTACAAAATATCTACTTTTACAGTCATTATCAATAGTAATTTTTAAATTGAATAAAATCACAAGTTATGTAAAAAAAAAAAAAAATAAATAGTATAAACATTTTATAGGCAGAATGTACAATTAAATTTGAAAAAATGTAAAAGAAAATACTAATTTTTATGGGTAGTTACAATAGTCATTTTAAATTGGTGGCAATAAATTAAATGCATTTGGTTTGATATACAGGTATATTTAAAATGTGACGTAGTAATTTTAAATAAAAATGTAAATAAAATATACAGACATTTAGTATACACATTTTCATTTTTTGCATACCGGTTTATCAAAAGGCCTGAAAATACACACTATTTAGTGAACAAATATATAAATAATATAGAAAAAATACAAAAAAATGAAACCATGAATGTTTAAAAAAAAAAGTACTGTCGCACATTGATTGCAAAAAATAAATAAATAATCTATATACAGATCTATGCTGTAGCTAATTTAAATTAAATGAAAATAGCTAGCTTTATTTTATATGTAGGATTATATTTACAGGCAACACAATGCAATATAATTTGAAAAATTAAATTTAAGAAAGTTTTTTTTTTTTAATTAAGAAAGTTAATCAAACTTTTTTATAGGTGTTGTCAAGACTAATTTTCATTCAATATCCAAAAAAAGTACAAATGTATTTTTATTTTGGCTACATAAATATTTTTACTGGCAATTTCTATAGTAATTAAATGTAAAAAATATATATATATAAAAATGTATTGAACATAACCTTTTATTTTTTTTATGTAGTCATGTATATAGTGTACAAAGTAAAGCAGTGGAATCGAATCACTGGTCGATGGCCCAATATTTGGTAACCAGACATACAAATACTAGATTAGGTAGATTGAGGGGGGGAAAAAAAACTAATATATACTTACGTCATCACGTGTTATTGAAACTTCATGTGATATGTTGAACTCACAGGTGACGGCGGCTTTGGCACGGTCTACCGAGGCGTCTACAAGAACGAGGACGTGGCTGTCAAGTTATTCAACAAGCACGCATCGGAACTTTACATCTACAGACTCCTCAGACAGGTACAGGCGCACGATTACCCATCATGCATCACCGGACAGTCACCGTTCTCTAACCAATCGTTTTACAGGAGCTTGTGGTGCTCGGTCGCCTGCGCCACCCCAGCCTGGTGGGCCTGCTGGCGGCCGGCTCGGCTCCACACGTCCTGGTGATGGAGCTGGCCATGCGGGGCTCCCTCGACTCACTGTTCCAGCACAAGAGCGGAAGCCTGAACAGGAAGCTCAGGCACAGGATCGCGCTGCACGTGGCTGACGGACTACGGTAAGATTCACTCGCAGCCATTTTCACTGAAGCAACCACTTTCGCTCCCAGCTGTTTTATTGGATTTTGACTTATTTTACAAGACCTACAGATTATTGTGTTCTATTGCTATAAAAAAAGGAACGTACCAAAAGAAAAATTACAGGCTCTTCTTTCATCTGGAAAAAAAGTATACTTCTGTTTCCATTTTGCAGCAATTAGCATTAGAATATAGCTAAGTTCCATCATTATTCACAAACCTGTTGAAAACACTGGGAAAAAAAGCTTGTTGCAACATGTCCCTGGCTGAGCTCTTATACTCTGCTGCCACCTTCTGGCCGTTTTTTTTTTTTATAACTACTATTCATGTCAGAAGCTGTATCAAAGCCTTCTGTATGTTCTAGCAAAAAAAAAAAAAAAAAAAAAACAACGTATAAATACGTTTTTGGGAGTGCAGGACAAAGTATTCAAAAACGTATTTGCGCGTGTTTGGGTTGGAATGAGTTAATGAGGCAGTCAACTGTGATCCGTCAGGTACCTCCACTCGGCCATGATCATCTACCGCGACCTGAAGCCTCACAACGTGCTCCTGTTCAACCTCAAGACGGACGCCGACGTCATCGCCAAGATCACCGACTACGGCATCGCTCAGTACTGCTGCAGCATGGGAGTCCGCAGCTCGGAGGGCACGCCGGGTTAGATGGAGCACGCTCACTTTAATGGCGCCCATCACATAAATACAACCGCCTTTTGTCACGGTGGAGATATATATATATATATATATATATATATAGATATGCATCCAAAATTTGCAAGCATAAAATATATAGAAAATCCTTATGTTGGGCAAAAGCTTCCTATGTCCAAATTTGGTCAATTTTCTTTTTGTTTAACAAATTTAAAATAGCTTTAGAACACACTGGTTAATAACTATAAATAAATAAATAAATAAATAAATAAATACAATTTTAAAAAAATTATAATTTTCTGAAAAATACTATTGTTGACATACGAGGATTCCACCTGTCTGATGATTATGGAATAATAAGGGACATATTCTAAAATAATAATAAAACTAGCGACATTTAATGCTCATTTTGGGTACTTGCTATATTGACGACATAACTTCAGTGAAGATGATGAATTAATGAGTATAAAAATACCGCAAGACTGCTAAAACAGACTACAGTACATATTAGGGGTGTTAAAAAAAATCGATTCGGCGATATATCGCGATACTACATCGCGCGATTCTCGAATCGATTCAATAATCGGCAGAATCGATTTTTTTTTTTTTTTTTTTTTTTTTTTTTTTTTTTTTTTTTTTTTTTTTTTTAGGATTCACACCTTGAGCATGGAAGAATGTTATATGAACGGCACATTAAGCCTTAATATTTTTATTTTAATGCTGTTCAAATGTGAAACAGATTGCAAACTGTTTGTGTACAGTGGCTCACGGTTATAAGCCTCAAGTTTTAGATAAATATATTCATACAAATCTTACAGTGTACATGTACAAATTTACTGATAGTATTTTCTAAATTTGAATGGAAAAAAATCGCAACAATCGACTTATAAATTCGTATCGGGATTAATCGGTATCGAATCGTGACCATTCGTATCGGGATTAATCGGTATCGAATCGAATCGTGACCTGTGAATCGTGATACGAATCGAATCGTCAGGTACTAGGCAATTCACACCCCTAGTACATATTGACTTAGTTATTACTGCATGTTAATATTTGCTATCAAGTGAAAAGTGTAAAAAAAAAAGCTCTAAAAATAACTGAAAAGAATATGTAATGTAATAATATAATATATAATATAATAACAAATAATATAATGATGTATATAATGATGTAATGATAATATGCAGATTTTTTTTATTTTTTTTATTTTTATTTTTTACACATTTTAGCGGCTACAGTAGACAGGTAGATGCATTTCACATTCACAAAAATATTCTGCGATATAGTGTGGCAACTGTGTGCTTTTTTGTTGTTTTTGTTTTACCCGTCCTACACATACTTTTTAAAACAAATTTTTTAAACGCATTTGTAATTGTAAATCCTGAACTAGAAAGTAACAGGAGTTCTCTGTTGACCCCCCCCCCCCAAAACAAAAACAAAAAAAAACAAAAACATGCTATTTAGCAGTAGCATGCTAAATGAAAATCTTCGACATCACTGGGCAACATCAACTTTGAGGCTAATAGCAAAGTTGTCATTCAGGTTTCCGCGCACCAGAGGTCGCCAGAGGGAACGTGACATACAATCAGCAGGCCGACATCTTCTCGTTCGGGCTCCTTCTCTATGATCTGCTGACGGGCGGCGAGCGCATCTGTGACGGCGTCAAGTTCCCCAGCGAGTTTGACGAGGTGGCCGTACAGGGAAAGTTACCAGGTAAACCACAAATAAACAAATGAAGGATCTAATCCTCTTATGGCAATCATTACAAACTGATCATTTCCATTTTATGTTGAGATGAAATTGATGAACTTCACCATGCGCTTAAGACAGCATCAAAATGTTTTGAATGATGCTGGAAACTTTCCACGGGAATCAGGAAGTGGAATTAATGTGAATAATGTGGAATTTTGCACAATTGCTTGTTTGATATTAACTCTTTTACTGCCACACATTATCCAAAAAAAAAAAAAAAAACTCAGTGCCAGACGATTTTGAACATTTTAACTTATCTTTATCTTTCAAGGCAAACAGAATATTGTGTGCTCTTACTACATATACAAGGCGAAAGATCGCATTCCATTCTTTCATTAGAAAAAAAAAAGTATTTTTCTACCTTATTCCGTTCTTTAGTAATCACCATTTTGAAAATAGACATTTGAGTGACATTGGGCGAAAATTGTAAAGATAAGGAGAAAACGAGCTTTTTGTGACTTTGACACTAATATTTTTTGTTTACTGAGACACTGTGAATTAGATTTAATATGACAAAGGCTTTGATCATTCACGTCATCCTTGATCCTTTCGTGATGTTTCATTGTAATTCCATACAACGGCAGACCATTGAAAAGAGATACAATGCTGCCATCTGCTGGCCATAGTTAGTACTGTGTTTTTGATTACACAACCCATTGACCAGGCAACGCTACACTTAGACGTGGCACTTCCCATTGATTTAAAAAAAAAAAAAAAAAAAAAAGTAGTTGACGTCTTTTAACGTTTATGGCGGTATACATCGTGATTTTACTAATCATTATTAAACGTTTTTGGTGATAATCTTCACCCCAAAATATTTGTAAATATCGACACCTTTTTAAAAATAATCGCCTAGTCATATTTTGACAAAAAATATATGTTTTTTATTTACTTTACATTATTTATTTTGTCTATTTTTTTCCTCTCACATTATTATTGTTTCCACTTTTATTCTGTTGGTTCTCATTATTCTTTTCCTTCATCTATAAATTTTGTATTTTTTGTTTTTCTTTTCTAAGTATTTTCTTCTTGGTACTTTAAAAAAGTCTTTATTTTATTTATTTTTTTCAAACTATTTTCACTGTAATTTTTTTCAGTTTCTCAAAACTCCTCACCTACTTATACATCCACGTTTCAATTTAAAAAAATCTGAAATACGTCACCTGGCTCCATTGCAAGCATCGTTAGAGCTGCTATCTTCTTCATTGTTTGTTGCGTAGATCCGGTGAAACACTACGGCTGCTCCCCCTGGCCTGGCTTCCAGGCTCTGATGAAGGAATGCCTGAAGGTTAATCCTCATGATCGGCCCACTTCCGCACAGGTGAGGCGCCCCTAGAAAACGTCTACGAAAGCATAGTCGTCATCGTCACATACATGTGTAACTGTTGTGGTCAGGTGTTCGACGGGCTCAATTCGGCCGAGATGTTGTGTCTGATGAGGGAGCTGCCTCTGCCAAGGCCCGTACATGCCGAGTGCGTGGCCGTGAGCGCCGGCACGGCCTGGCTGGGAGGAGGCAGCAGCACCCAGAGGACGGGAACCGTCACTGCAGTGGACCTGGAATCCAACATCATCACCACGCAGGTATCGTAGGTGATGGCAAAATGGGAGAGAGCAGGAAATTAAACTATAACGTTGAAAAGCGTCTAGTGAAGTTTAGAACATGGTCATTTTAGGGAGCATCTTAAAGAAAAACAAGTGTTTTGCGCTTTATTAACTCATTCGCTCCCAGCCGTTTTCACAGAAGCAATCCCGTTCGCACCTGGCTGTTTTACTGGATTTTGACTGATTTTGAAAAAGCATGCAACCTACCAAAAGAAAGATTAAAGTCTCTTCTTTCATCAGGAAAAAAAAAACCGTATGATTCTATCTGTTTCCGTTTTGCAGGAATTAGGATTAGAAGAGAGCTAAGTTTCATCAATTTTCACAAATCTATTTAAAATTGTGAGTAATTTAGCTTTTTTTCTACATGGCCCTGGTTGATCTCCTTTGCTCTGCTTCCACCTGCTGGCCGTTTGTGTAATAACCACCATTTCTGCAACCGTTCTTTGCAGTTGAGAGGCTGCATCAAAGCCTTCTGTATGCTCTAGCATAAAAAATAAAAAAAACAAAAAAAAAACGTATAAATACGTCTTTGGGACACTTACAACATTAAAAAAAGAAAACGTATTTATACGTTATTGGGAGCAAATGAGTTAAATGTCTTGATTTTTTTTTATCGTTTATTTTTCTTTTATTTAATTTTTCTAAATTTCTCTTACTTTTCATTTATGCATGCAATTGTTATTTTCTTACTTTATTTTCTGTGATACATCATGTTTGCTTTGTGTTACTTTTTAGATTTATTTTTCTTATCTTTTATATTTTCTTGTTATGTTTTTCTTTGATTTCTTTCTATTTTGGGTCAAATTCTTAACCATTATTGAATACATTTTTAAACTTGCTTTTTATGTTTTTCTTTCTTTCATTATTGATTGGTTTCTTTATTTCTATTACTTCTTGTATCTTATTGGTTTTATACATTTAATTTATTTTTGATTTACTGGTTTTTAACTATACTTTTTTATTCATCTATAATTCATTTTCTTTCCTATTATTTTTTTTCTTTTATTTGTAACATCTTTATTTTTTCATTTATTTATTTTCTATCATATTTTTTTTTAATTTACGTAGTTTGTTGAATACATTTTGTTTGGTTATTTTTTACTTTATTTTAATTTTTTTTTACTTTTATTTATGTGATTGTGTTTTGTTTTATATTTTTTTATTTTTGTGTTTTTATTTTCCTTTTTTTACTTGATCTATTTATGGATTTGTGACTTTAGTTTTAACATCTATTTTCTTTATTTATATTTTTGTTTTCTTTTTCATTTTCTTAGCTTTTCTTTATTTTCAATTATTTTCTGTAAATTTTTCATTTTTCTTTATTTTCAATTATTTTCTTAATTGTTACATTTTATTTTCTATTATTTCTTCCTGGTACATTAGTTGTGCTCTTTTTATAGTTTTCTTTTATTTATTTTATATATATTTTGTCATTCTTGTATAAAAAAAAAAAAAAAAAAAACGTATTCTTTGTCAAATTTCCCAAAATTCTTCTCTTAAATTTTCCACAGAAAGTTCTGAGTGTCATACAAACATTGAAAATAACCACTTATCCCGGTGGATTATCATCATCATATTTCTTGCAAGCATTTCTTCAACTTCAACCGTATGACTCTCGTCCAATCAGGAGATCGACAGGAGTCCCATTCTGTGCCTGGCGACGGTCCAGATCCCCGGCGAGGCTTCCGATTGGCTGGTGGCCGGCACGCAGTCGGGCTCGCTGGTGGTCCTCAGCGGCGAGGACGCTTCCGCGTGGTTCCTCTTGAACAACGTCACCGACGCCGTCACCTCGCTCTACTTTCATGTAAACCACCCGCGCCTGTGAGTGAAAACTAACGTCAGAAAATGACATCATCCTTCTGTCAATTATACTAACTACAGCAAAAATAATTACCGTATTTTTCGCACTATAAGGCGCACCTAAAAGCCTTCAATATTTTCAAAAGCTGACCATGCGCCTTATAATCCAGTGCGCCTTATATATGGGTCAATATTGAGCCGCAACAGGTCTCGCTGTCAAGACGCTATCGGTGACCCTGCGCGATCGGTGACGCGCATGCGCAGAAGATCCCGCCATCTTGGATCGCTAGCTAATGCTAATACTTTACCTCAGAGAAAATAATAAAACAGCTGTTTATTCATTTTGGGAGTGACTGGAGTTGTCAGAAAGCTGGTTTGTATTCTATTACTAAAGTTTGACTGACCTATCTGACTGTTTTGTTGACATTCCCTTTAGCGCAGCACCATCTAATGGATGCATAACGTAACCCCAGCCTCTACTGCAGCGCCTTATATATGGAAAAAGTTTTGAAATATGTCATTCATTGAAGGTGCGCCTTATAATGCGGAAACTACGGTAATGTCCTGTGTCTCCTATTCTTTAGGCAAAGAAAAAACTACTTGCTGGTTGGCACCGCTGACGGCCTTCTCACCATTTTCGAAGATTCTGCTCTCAAGGTTTGAAATGAACAATCAATCCCGTTCACCTGCGTGACATCGCGGCTCTTTTCTCATAACATTCCACCAGGAGTTCGGCCAGCCTGTGAAGTCGGCGATCCTGGGCAGCGTCAACACTCCCGTGGTGTGCTTGGGCACGTCGTCGTACTCGCTGGACGGCCGCTGCGTTTGGGCCGGCTGCGGTACCAGGATCCTGTCCTTCAGCGCCGACTACGACGTGAGCCGGAACATCGACACCCGCAACGCCGTGACGCTCCCGTCAGTAACGCTCCCGACACTCCGCACGTACTCCTTTAGTCGAGTAAAAGTAAAAAAATAAAAATAAAAAATAAAAAATAAAATACTCTGAAATATCAAGGCAAGAGACCAATTCATTTCAGAGATCTGACAGCTAGTAACCTATTCGGCTTGAATAATAAATAATATAAAAATAAATAAATGAATTAATAATAATAATAATTATAATTATAATAATAAAAAAAAAAAAATGTTAACTCTGGAGATTTATTTAAAATCTTCAAAGCATAAAAAAAAAAATCTAATAATAATAATAATAATAATAATAATAATAAATAATAAAAAGTGTTAACTGGAAATTTATTTAAAATCTTCAAAGCATTAAAAAAAATCAAAAAAAAAAATCATTGAACTCGGTTTTATTTACTTCCTGTTTTCACTTATAACCTGTAGCCAAATTTAGCCACTGGCGCGAAGATGGACAAACACGGACCATTGGTCGTTTTACTTTCAATTTTATTTGACGTTTGTGGGATGAATTTTAAATAATTTGTGCACTTTACAAAGCCCAAATTCAATAGCGTAGCATGTCAACTCATCTCAGAGTGAAATACCCCCCCGCTCATATTCCCTCCACCAGGCCTCACAAATCTTCAAGTATTGTGTTCAAGGATCAGCTAAGTAGAAGGTTATTAGAACAGTCTTCAGATATTCAAAATGTATTTTATATCGGCTGATATTACATTCATTCCAAGGTTTTACTCAAGTGACTGTTACAAGCTTTGTGCCGTTTGTGGGTGCGGATACAGATACCACACTAATTCATTATTTATACAACTAAAAACTTTCAAATGTAATGAATTGATGGAGTTTAACTCTATCAAAATAATGTTTAAAGCCCATCATGAAATGTACCAGTTAAAATACAAATTAAATTTCAAATAAGGGAAAGTGAGTATAAATTAAGAGGAACAGATATTTTATCCAAAACAAAATATAGAACAAAACAAAATGAATGATGTATTTCAACTCGAGGTCTGTGGAACAATCTGGATTATAAAACAAAATCATCTTAGTCTATTTGTATGTTTTAAAAAAAGACTCAATTGCTGGAAAAATACATATAGCACAAGGACATGCTGCTGAATTATTGTTATAAAATTGTTATCGAAAGGATCTTGACTCTCATTTACTTTGTGTTGATGATTTGTTGTTGTTTTTGTTGTTGATCAGGGGCAGATAACAAGTTTGACTTCTTTCTGTCCCTTTTCATTTTTCTTTTTTTTTTTTAAGGAATGAACGAACTTGAATTTAATTAAAAAGAAAAAAGTAGAAAAGTGTGATTAATTGTGATTAATTATGGAAAATTGTGCAACTAATTATTTTTAAAAAATGTAATCGCTTGACAGCACTAATAATAATACATTTATAAAAAAATATATATATAAAATGAATAAATAAAATATTAAAAATGTACTTGAGAATTTATACTAATAATGCTTTGCCATTAATGTAAAAAATATCAAATAAATAAAATATTTAAAAACTTACCCTGAGTATTTATACTTCTCATCACCGTCTACTTGCGTTTCCGTAGCCATCAGCCCAGCGGCGAGGCCAGCGTGTGGCGCATGGCGGTGGATAAGCACGTGTACCTCAGCAAAGCCGGCATGGCCACCGTCGAGGTTTGGGACAAGAGGAGCGAGCGCATGCTGGACTGCATCGACTGCGCGCAAATCATCAGGTCAAGTGAGAACCCGATAATTGGCCAACAACTGCGACAACCTTGCCTCACTGTCGTACGGTGTTCCACAGGGTTCAATTTCGGGGCCCCTGCTGTTTTCATTGTATTTGCTGTGCCTCTTCCATCTTAAATTTTTATGTTGTTAAGTCTGTTTTTTTCGTCAGATGTTTACTCAATGTACAGGACTTTGGCAGTTATGGTTGTTTTTGAAGCAGGAGTGTCAAGCTAATTTTTTGTCGCGGACCACATTGTAGTTACGGATTCCTTCAGAGGGCCGTTATGTGTTGTATGTTTAATCATCTACTCATATTATTAGATATACACAATAGGAAAAAAGTAAATGATTATTTAGTTTATTCAAGTTGCTGTAAAAAGAAAAAAAATCAATGAAAACGTATTTATAATAATTATTAGGGGAGTCAAAATTTGTGTGTTAATTTTTAGTTAATTTATAGTTCCTTTAACGACACATTTTTTTTAAATGTGCGATTAATGACTGCCCATTACAAATACAATTATGCCATCTAGTGGCAGAAAAAGGACCTCAACATAAATCAATATCACACTCGTTTTTTTTTACAGTACATCGTTTTAATTTTTGTTTTGTGAATTATGAAGTTACTGTATCAATGACTAAAGATGCAGTCATATTTCTAATTTTTCCACTTTTATGTTAACATGAGTATGAAAACTTAAAAAATATATTTTATTGTACAGATACTATTGAAGTCATGCGATTAATCATGGTGAACAAATTTTAATCGGCTGACACCCTTCATGATAAAACAATTTGGAATTGTGGTAAAGATTTGGTCAAGAAATGCAAACATTGACACTTACAGACATGATTTTCTTTCCCGGGCCATATAAAATGATGGGTGGAACCAAATCTGGCCCCCGGACCTTCATTTTGACACCTGTGTTTTAAAGTTGAGTTGATCCCAAACGTCTCGCCGCCTCCCCGCAGACACGAATGCGGTTCCGTCGGCGGCGGCGCGGAGGGGCCCGCCGACGGCTCCCCGTCTTGGGCCCGGTGGGCTCGGGTCAAGTCCCTGCTGGTCGGGCAGGGCTCGTCCACGCTGTGGGTGGGCACCCGAGGGGGCCACCTGCTGCTTCTGGAGCTGGGAAACAAGCACCACGTGCTGCAGGTCATCCCGCCGCGATGCCACTCGCTACGATGCATCGCCTCGGCAGTCATAGGTGGAGATCATGATTGATTATTAAACCATGTTATTCAAAAGCAGGTGATGGTGATTTATCTCATGATTGCAATTGGGTCTTGTAGAGAAAGCGAACTGGAAGAACGCGGTGCTGGTGTTGGGCAGAAGACTCCCGCAGGACAAGAGCGAGTGGGGTGGGTGAGGATGCGCGATTTGTCGGGGTTTCAATGTGGACTCTTTGTTAAGCGCGCTTGTTTTACGCGCCCGCAGACGCCCAGTCGGTGTTGATGGTGTGGAGCAGTACGCTGCCCTCCGAAGTGAAAGACTTGAACAAACACGGTGAGAGGCGGCAACACATCGCGGCCAGGATGAGACAACAGCTACACAACCACGAATGAACACTAAGGTTGATTTACGACTCATTTTATTTCATTCATTTTTTTTTTACTCTTTATGTAAAATGAAACTTCTAACTTAAAATACATCTAAATCTTCTTTTTTTTTTTGTTTGTTCCTTATTTTCCAGAACGTTGTTGGGAAAGGGATTAAGTTGACCTCAGCGAGCTCTTGAATGAACCGTGAAGCGGGAACCGTAAATTCTGAACAAACCATGTTGAGGAGTCATTCTGGAGCAAATCTGGACATAAATGAATGATTTTAAAGGGACAAAATATTTTACATCAGGGCCCACGACCAACAATAACATTTTAGCTGCTGCACACACACACACCAAAAAAAAAAAAAACTACATTAGCATTAGCCACAATGCTAATTACGTCAGCCATTTCAAGTCATGTAACCAACATTTAAATGATTGACTGAATAAACACTACACATTTTTTTTTTTTATTGGAATGGTGTGTTCCTATTTGTGGTTTTCATTCCCATTTGAACCAGGTAGTCATCACCAAAAAAAAAAAAAAAAAGAATCAATTGACACCTCAAATGTTGTTTAGGGTCATATTTCATGTTTAATGTTAGAAGAAAAGGAGGGGGAAGAAGACATTTCTCTGATGCATGTTTTCAAGCCATTTCATGGATACAAACTATTTACAAGAACGAGGACTCGGCCCTCACAAACACATTAGTTAAAAAACAAACAAACAAACAATGACGTTAATAATAATGATTTGATGACTGAACCTTAAAAACGTTTATCCGAACAAGGCAGATAAATATATTTATATGTACAGAATACTGCAACTTATACAAACATGGCGTATTCTATAAATGTCAACATAGGAACGCATTAGACTCGCACAATCGTGGGGACTTTTCAAATGACATCGTCTTTGCTGACTACTGCATCTTCACGTCCACCTTATTGCTCACACTTTCTTCCTTCGCAGCAAGGAGGACGGGTCCAAAGATCGAGTAAGTGAAAGGGGGGGGTGATAGGAAGTTACACACTCAACCAGACATTTCATTAGGTACACCTGCTAATAAAATGTATACGTTTGTGGTAAAAAAAAATTTTGGTCATCACTTCATCGCATGAAGTCAAGCTATTGAAATAATGGCACATTTGGAACGTGCTCATCCAGGCCTTTCATATGAGATATGTGACATAGGGGCGGTTGCTATTTTATTTTATTTTTTACCTTTTACCAGTATGCATTGATTGAGATTTTGGCATTGGCAAATCTTGTCCCATGTGCTATCTTCAGCCCTCCTAAAAACAAATATGCAAAGATTTTCTCACCTAAATGGTGAATATTAAGTAGTTTTGCATTTTATATAAAAAAAAAAAAAAGTTAATGTTTTTAAACATTTGAAAGTAAAATCATATTTAGTTTTTTTTGTTTTCATTTTGGCATCTCAACAACCAAAAAATAGAACAGTCAAAATATATCTCGATCATGGCCACATTTTTGATATTTTCTAGATTTTTTTTTGTTTTTTTTTTTTAACCATTATGTCATTTTATGAGGTTGTATTGACAAATTAATAAACCATAAAACGTTCAACAAGACCATGAATATGCAAGTTGACGTGGTTGGTCGCAATTTCATTTTTTATTTTTATTTTTTGAACTTAGTAACATTAATGGAATGAAAACATTTAACTTACAAATGCTGACAATACTGCATGTAAACTTTTGTTCAATGGCTGCATAAATTAAGAGATCTGTCCTGAGAATTTAGTTTTTAAGTCTCCAAAACTATTCGCAAATTAACCTTTTCATTGATTTTTTATTTTTTTTTGGCAGGGGGAAACTATCCTCCATTTGTCATTGAAAAAAAAAATCGGCTGATAGCCATTTCTATTGCCTTTTCTGAAATACAAATGACGCAAAGCGCTGTCCAATTAAAAAAATAAAAAATAAAAAAAGTGCTCTGGCGCCATCTTTTGGCATCTTGGTGCTTAAGGAACTCTATGATAAAGTGACATTCTCATGTCTCACGAGAAAAGGAGTGCATTAGATGTGCCAAAAAGCTATGTGGAAGTGATAGCTTTTATCAAATGTACAAGTAGTGCTTTGGCGCCAAATTGCACGCAAATATAAAAAAGGAGCATTCATTGAAATTCATGTTAGTGTGCGCACCTGATGGTGTACCTAATGAAGTGGCATGTGAGTTTATATTCCCACTCCTTGTTTTGTAGTTTGAAAATGTTAAGGTTCAGAGACGACCGAGAAGAAACGATAAGAAATAAAGCGGCGAGGCTGTTTAACGAGGAGTATGCGGTACACACGGACGACTAGACGGGAAGAAGGGGGGTGGGGGCCGCTCTACAAGTCCGACTCCGGCATGTCCGGCACCTCGGCCATCAGGTAGCCGATGCCGTAGCGACCGTTGGGCGCGGCGTCCGCCTCGGGACCCCCGCCGCCACCGCCGCTCGGCTTGCGGTAGATGCCGTTGGCGGGCATGGGCGAGGGCGCCTCGCTGGGGGGGGTCTTGGCCTCTAAGGAGGCTGGCGTCGTCGCCCTCGCCGGGCGCGCCGCTCTCCTTGATGATGCGGCCCTTCTTGTAGGAGACGGCCGAGATGCCGCCGGCGCCGTCGTCGATCACGTTGAAGTAGCGCAGCGCGAAGACCACCGGCACGGGCAGCACCGCCACCACCACCAGGGAGATGCACACCGCCACGCCCCACGGGGGGAAGCCCACCCGCTTTTCCTGGGCCTGAAGCAGACCAGACTTGGTTGTTGTAGGAATAATTGTAAATATAAGTTATCATACATTTGCTGCAATGAAGAATTGCTTCTGCTTTGCTCGGCTCTACATTCACATAGCTATGTTATCGAAACAGAAGATGACTCAAGAACCAGATCATCTAATGCAGCAGAATGGTTAGAGCCAGTCTGCTGAGGTCGCCTGTTTTCTGTTAAGGAATGATTGCAAACTTGACCACATGTACTCAGAAATCTTCCACTCACATGCACACACACATAGACAAACAAGTACAGTGTTCCAACTTCCAACTATGTTTTGCATTTAAATTATTCAGGTTGGAACACCGAAGTAACTAGGGGCGTGGAAACCAAATAAAAAGAGAGGGTGAGGAGGGGATTTTCAGAGCGTGCAGTAGTGAATTTTATCAATCAGTTCGTCTCCTCTCTCTTCGCGAGCTTTGAACTGAGTGTCTTCTCTCCTTTTTGTGTTTAATAAATGTCAACCAGGTAAACCTGACTGACGGTTGTTAATACAGAAGAGCAATGCAGACAAACAAGCGGCGAGTAAATGGAAGCCATGTGCATAAGTACTGTACGTGTCGTGTATAAAAGTATCAAACAAAGTAATGTGGTTTGGGTTTAATACAAAATAAGAGGAAAATATAACAAATGTTTGTTTTTTTTAAATTGAATATATTATTAGTCGTGCTACTAATGCATAACAAGGAAATAGTGCATCTCCAATTTTGGGGGTTTAAAAAAATTATTTGTGATGATGAAATGAAGGAAGAATAAAACAAAATGTAGGAAATAAAAGGAAAATAATATTTTACAAATCAGAATATATTATTAAATTAAGCTTTAATAGTTTTAGTACTACAACTGAAATTTTTTTTAATCTCCAATATATCAGGTGTGAGTTTTCTTTGTTTTCGTCATTTTTCCAACTTTCATTTCAAATATAAATAAAATCAAATGATCATTTAAAGGGGACGTCAAATTAAATTAATTATGCTCCATGCTGCCACTCTAGTGTAAACATGACATTCTGCATCACAGGGGGCGGCCATTTTGTCACTTGTTTACGACTTAAAATGACATCACAGTGCCTAAGGGCTCAGGTGAACGACCAATCATGGCTCGCCTGTTTTTCTGGATTTTATCATGTGATGTCATTGCCTGAGCCCTTAGGCACTGTAACGTCAATTTCAGTTGACAAAACGTCCAAGACACAGGTGGATTTTGTTGCTAAATTCATATTCCACAATCGCAATCTTAATTCATATGAAGAAAATGTCTGGCGATGATGTGAAGGCATGCGACCGACCTGCTCCTGTATCCAGGCGCTGTATCCGGGCGGCGTCATGATGAGCTGGACGAAGCTGGAGCCCAGCAGCACCAGCAGCAGGATGGGCGTGATGAACTTCCACATGTAGTAGTAGAAGCGGTACGGCGTGAAGCCCAGCATCTCCTTCAGGTCCTCGAAGAACCTGACGCAAACGGACGTTTTGGATTCAAACGAAGCAAAAAGCAGGACGTTTCCCAACCGTCATGTTCAAAAATGTGATCTGATGCACGTACTTGTCGATGCCGTAGAACCAGGCGATGGCCAAGTTCTCCAGGATGACCACGATGAGCAGCGGCAGCGTGGCCGAGTAGTCGTCGAACATGGTCACAAAGTAGTTGCCCGAGCGCTGCACGAACACCAGGCCGAGGCAGAAGGCCAGCACGCAGCAGCCCACTGCGCCGCGGGGACAGGGTCACAATATTAGGGACAGCAGTTCTTCATGACTGTACTGAAAGCTGATTTTTCAGGTATGTGCATTTTTTTTATTTAGCTCCCTACATTTGAAAAATGGAAATCTGAACTTTCTACTCATTCGGTGCCATTGACGGCTTTAGACGTCAAAGTCCATTTTTACTGGGTTGAATCAGTACTTCTATATATTTTTTTCTTACACAAGTATCTGAGTACTTTGGCCAACTCTGGATATCAATAAATATGTTTCACTGACCAGTCAGGAGCTCCTTGCGCACTTTGAAGGTGTCGATGAGCGGCGTGAGGATGCCCTCGATGGTGCCGAACATGCTGCCCAGGCCCAAGTTGACCAGCATGAGGAAGAACATGACGGACCAGAAGGGTGAGGCTGGGAAGTGCGTCATGGCCTCCGTGAAGGCGATGAACGCCAGGCCCGTGCCCTGCACCGCCTGGTGGGTGGGGGAAAGGGGGATTGTGACAGTGGCTGGTTGACACTTTGTCTTTTCAAAAATAACAGCTTAATGTGGCTTTTTCATGAAAAATAAGATTTTGTGTCACTTGAATACTTTTTTCCCCACAAAATATTCCATGTCATACCATCCATTCCATTATTTTTTTTCTAAAAAAAATAAAATAAAATGAAAAATAATATATTAATATTATTTGTAAAAAAAAAAAAAAAAAAAAACACTTCATTTTATTATTATTATTATCATTATTATTTTTACAATACAACTTTTCATTAATAAAATAACTTCATTTTTGTCAAATTAACACATTTTTCTTGGACAAGAAAAACAAGTTTATTCCCAGAAAGAAAATTCCCCTACTGTCATAAATTCACTGCTGTTTTTTTGTTTTTTTTGGGGGGTGGTTAAAAAAATGTAATCACAAAAATGTCTCTATTTCCTGAGAGTCGAGTACTGGTGTCAGTCTGAAAAAAGTAATATAGAATGTCACTAATTATTATATAGTTATATTCTGATTTTTTTTTTTGTCAGAAAAACTGACACTCATTAGATATAGACTTTTTAAAAGCGTTTTAACTCGAAAAATTATGACTTTATTCTCATACAAATACTATTTTGTTGAGAAAAAACCCCCCACTGATATTGTTGAAATATAATGTTTTTTGCTCACAAAAATCTGACGTGATTCTCATAATATTCTGTTATTATTCTGGGGAAAAACTTTTTGAATGTCATGTATTAATTGGGCATGTCCATACTGCCGTGAGTCAGTCGCCATACCTTGTTGAGCTCGTCCTCGATGCTGCAGGAGTCCAATCCGAGTTTCTTAAAGTTGTCCTCCTTGACTCCTTTGATGATATCGATCATCTGACGGTAGTCGTCCACGCTCACCTTGTGGCTGAGGTTGATGTGGCTGGGTATCAGGTTGGCCTCGATGCCGTTGCCCAGAAGATCGGCAATCTTGTTACTGTTGCTAAAAAAGTGAACACAAAATCCGGTCGATAATTTCTCATGCAGAACGTTACACTTTTCCTTATTTGCGCTTCACTTCCTTCTGACTTTCGCGGCTTCCTAATAAGCCATCGACTAAACGCGAGGAGGCGGAGACTCACAGCGCCACGCATCTGCCGTTCATCATGTTGGCCTTGAAGCCGAGCACGGCGAACACCACCAGGGTGGCCAGCACCGACGTGAAGAAGTTGATGAAGGACACCAGCACGGCGTCAAAGTGGCAGTTGTTGTCGCGCTTGTTGTAGCTGGAGAAGGCGATGACGCCGCCGAAGCCCAGGCCCAGCGCGAAGAACACCTGCGTGGCCGCCTCGCGCCACACCTTCGCTTCCAGCATGATCTCCAGCTGGGGACACACAGGGTGAGATAACTCATTGTTACTTTTAAAGTGTATCTATGTTATTATATATTTGCAAAAATGCTTCACACTCATATGAACTTTAAGTGAACTGCTTTTTTTTTTTTTTTTTTTAGATGAACTGTACCAGACAGTGTGGCTGTGTTTAAAATGACTCACACCATCTGGGGCAGAAGCGAAAACGAGAACTTTCATTGCTAATGGATAATCACATGCTTATTTGCAACACACTTACATCCAAGCAGACAGATATGTTATTTTATGATAATGCAGCGTTTCCCCACCCCTTAATAGTGCAACTATTATTTCTTGTAACCGGATAGGAAATCATCCCCAATAAAAAGAGAGGACGCAAAAGAATTGCATCTTTGACAGCTTGTACCTGGCAACTCTGCTCTCCTCGCTGCAAGTAAAAACGAATAAGTCTTGTTTTCTCATCCTTGTGTTGTCATTTTTATATGTTTTGGTGTGTAAAACTAACACTCATGTTATAAAATGAAAAAGTCTCCATAAGAAGGGAGGACGAGGGTCACACTGAGGGTTGGCTTGAAGGGACACTTTTCAACAGTGAAAAGTTAATATTTTGTCCAGAATGAATTTGATACCTTCATTATTTTTCATGTACAATTAACACTTTTAAAAAGAAATTTTTCTACTTGCTGTCGACTGATGATGAATCACCTGTGCTGAAAAAGTAGGTCAGTAAACTGAGCAAAGATGGTCGTTACCTACTTCCTGAGTACATGTGATGTCATCCTTAGTCGGCAGCAAGTAGAAAAATTACTTTTTAAAAGTATTAATTCTACATGAAAAATAATGAAGTTACCACATTAATTATCGACAAAATACTAACTTTTTTACTGCTAAAAATGGCTCAATGAGTCTAGTATACCTTTAAAATGAAAATTCAAGGTGAATTTCTTCAATAAGTTAATTCTACTACACATTTTCTACTACTACTATTTTCTACTACCATGAGTTTACCTTTTAAATAAGAAGTAAATAAAAAGAAATAAATAAAAAGCCTAAACATTATTTTAAAATTACAGCTTTTTTTTTTTTCCTTAGAAGGAAAAAAATAGTACACTTTTTTTTAATAATGTGATTTTTCTGAGTACTGCTGTGAATTATTTGTTTTTTTGTAGCACTTTTATATGTAGATGGCTGATCTGGCTGCATGACAAAAGAGGGCGTCAGAGCACCACAGAAGCGTTCGTAGTTCAGTCTTTCCTGTGAATTATATCAAACGATAACGCTTGTTTCCATGGCGATGGAAGCTGCTGCAGAATCAGCCTTCAAAGCTGATTGGTGTGCTATTGTTGAGATGTCACCCAATCAAAGCAGTGAAAGCACAGACTTTTTTTTTTTGTCCAGACAGTTTTTTTTTCTCTTACACAGGGTTATTTTGATGTATTGAAAGAAACATCACTTTAAAACCAGTTTCTATAAGCAGATTGTTTGATCATTTTCCTGTTAAACTGAAAATGTGACACCTTAATGCTCGCTGTTGCGCGAAGAGAGTTGGACACCAATTCCAACACTGCGCCTTACCTTGGGCGTGAACATGTGGCGAATCCCGTCCATGGAGCCCTCCAGGAGTAGCGAGCGAACCAGGAAGCAGATCAGCACCACGTAAGGGAACAACGAGCTGAAGTACATCACCTGAAAGAGCAAGCACAGCGCAGGTCACCAAAATATTCTAAATTAACAAACGAACTTTACATTTTGTTGAAATCAGGGAAAATTTTAAGGACTGCTTTTTGTCTCGAAAGAACCCATGGAAAATGTCTAAAATGAGCCTAAAATGTCCGTTTCTACTTTTTTGGGTGGATCTATGATAGCCATTTCATATTGGTAAGCAACTTCAATGCTGCAGGGGGGCACATATGCCCGTGCACTTCCGAACCAGATATATGACAAAAAATGCGAATGAACAAGAAACCATCATTAAGTGCAAGAACTCATTTTGTGCATTTTTTATTTGTATTTTTTCAGAAAAGCAAGTGACTCAAAACATTAATTTTATTGAGGACTCATGTTTGTCCTGCATATTATTCCAAATCCACACAAAAAATATTAGATCTTTCTCATGTTGTTGTATAGGGCACTAAGATCCAGCCATGTTTGCCATCTAGTGGTGATGAGTGATATTGCAACTTAAAACTACAGTTGACACATGTTCGCAGTTCTGTGAATTCACAAATTTGCAGATTTTATTTATTTTTTATTTTTCTCCGATATTTTTCCTTCCTACATTTTTTGAAGAGTTTCTTGTGTTTGTACAAAACAAAAACATATGCTCAGTTGCTCATTCCTGCTCTAATATGACCACTTTCCTCAATGAAGTAATCGAAATTTATTATTTCCAAATTGATAATCAGATTAAAGCTATTTATCCTACTCACTGTGCTAAATACAGTATTGCGAAAAGAATGAGTCGCCCTAGAAAAGGAAAGTAGTTCAGTTTGTTGAATGAAAACGCTTTCGTGAGTACTCTGCCAAAAGACACACCCCCAGGTAGTTGCTAAGTCATTTACGGGAATTACCGGGAGGTCACGACAGCCAACACGCCCTGCGGTCAAGAGTTAATTTAATATTAAATAAATGCGCAATGCAAACATACACAAGACAGGACAGGTAAGTTACACACACTTTCATTCGGGAAATGCAGACAAGTAAACAATTAACGCCATTTTTTATGTACAAAGGAACTTTTTTTTTTTTTTTGCTAGCAAATTTTGCAGGCATTTTATTCTGGAGTTTAGTCAGATTATACTTGACCACACTTTCATATGTGTACAATTGTTGAGTCCAGTTGTGTTGCACTAAGTTAGCATGCTTTGCTAAGTTTGGTACTGCGTTAATTGAGCAAGTGCAAGTCAGACTAATATTGCATTACTGTGTCCACCTTTAGGTTGTTTTGATAACATTCATGTATGCTAATGTAACAAGTAGTTTGTAAAGGCACTTTTTACCTTTTAAAGGAGTAATCAGATTACTTTTTCAAGGTAGATGTGGCTACATTGCTGCTGAGTGAAACAGACACTGGAGACTGAATTTCCCAATAATTGGAGAGGGCGACTGAACCAACAGTCACAAAACTTTGTTGAAAGCTCCAACCACAAGCTAACCTCACAAGCCATTAATTGTGATTCACTCAAGGGAGTTCTTCACATTATCAATCTGGAACTTCACTTGGCAGATCCGTTCGGGAAAGGAGGGACATTCTGTACGATATTTTGAGCTGATTGGACAATGCGGCATCTCGTGCGCGTTTGTTTTGACCAATCACGTCAATAGATGAAAATGTCGTCATTGGTCTTGCCTTGGGGGGAAAAGAAAAAAAAAAAAAACACACAAACATCTTTACCACATAAAAATGCACAAACGCCTCTTGCTGTTCAACATTCAACAAGGAAACGGTGTGTTCTGCGAGAACAGAATTAATTGCAGCGTCCATTCGTCTGCTAGGTTTGTTTGTTTGCCCCGCCGCCATTGGCGCTTCTTGGTTTCGTCCTGCCCTAAACAACGCCTGATTGGTCCGACCTAAAAAAGGTCGGTTGCAAAGGTATCAGCGGGAGCTGTACAAAATGTATTTCTCGTCGTACTTGTGAACAAATACAGCTTGCTGGCAAGGTTAACCGCACGCAATAACGAAAACAAACTAAAAACTAAAAAAAAAAAACTAAAATCGGACATCTGTCCTATGTTTATCTGTCCCGTTTGTTAATCAAAAAGACCAGTTTGCCTTTGAAATGAGCCTGATAAGATTTACAAAGTATTCCTCTTTGCTAAACCAAGCTGCCCCTTGTCAGCCTCCCTCCGTCCTCACCATCTCTGACAATCAAGCCAAGCCGAAAGAGCGCGTGTAACCATGGCAACCAGATCCCTTTCACGCCCACCCACGCTCACACAAGGATATTCCTTGCAGAAGGGGGAAAAAAAAAAAAAAAAAAAAAGTCTTTGTGCACACGGGAGGAGGAGAGACTCCATTAATATTCTTTTGTGCTCACACTTGCAAGATGCCTCGTGGGGGCTACGACATGGAAAGTTTGGACTCAGAATCTTACCCCAAAACCTGTCTAGACACACCCAAGTCAATTCTTTATATGTTGTCTTTAGGGATTATTTCCAATTACAATAGTGACGGCACAAAAATAGACCAGAGTGTCAGCGGGAGATAGCGTCTTGACAATGGCAGTGGCTATCGGCCGCATTTCAAGCCACGGAGGCCAGACGGGGAACGGTCTCAAGATGGCATCCATCTTGTTTTGTCTTGGCCTGCCACATTGGACGGGGGCACAAAGAGCAAGACAAAAAAAAAAAAAGGCCGTCTGGCAGAGTTCCAGGTCCCACCTTAACGACGCAATTTGGACCAAAATGAGAACGAGAACATAACAAGATTGCGCTAAAATGATTGATGACACATGATAAGGTACATCGTTAGTGCATGCTGTAGTCGAGGTGTGACGTAAGAAGAGGGGATCAAACCAAATTCAAACGTCAAAAACATCAAAGCTTTCCTCTCCTAAGATTAAACGCTGTGCCCATTTTTTCCAATTAGCTCCGGCTTGACCCCCGAACATCCAGCGGCTAATACCTGTCATATGACAAACAATGGAATGATTAGAAAAAACGGAGGTACGCTCAGGTCTTAATCCTTCCGGATGGTAGTCACGTTACTGTCAGCTTTGATGCTGGAGGTCAGCGTAGGTAGCAGGTGAGCTTAAGGATGAATCCCTCCAGGAAAATCACATGAGCGATCAAGGATGACACTTCGTAACATCATTTTACAATGTTGTTTTTTTTAAACTACCACTTTGTTCTCATAACATTGAGCCTTTTTAGAGCTGCATAGTTTTGCAACTTTAAACTTTATTCTTCTTTTTGTAATAATTCTTTATTCTCTGACTATTGTTACTTAATTCTCATAGCATTTTTTATTCCCTGTAATATTACTACCTGATTGTCATAATGTGCCTTTCCTTGATTAACATTACTTTTTTCAGAATACAATATTCTCGTAATATAATTGCAACTATTTTCTTATAATATTATGATTTTAACCTCTTTTTTTGCAATATTCCAATTCAACATAACATTACCCCTTTTTTGATCTCATAACTTAAAGGCCCAGTATGCCAGTTTCACTCAGGAAAATGTACTTTTTAAATACAGGATTTAAACAAACAAACTACTTCTCAATTTACAGATCAGGGCTTGTCTTCATTTCTGGTGGTGATTTTGTCCTCTTATGACGATTTCATATCATTACAACTTTTGCTGGCGGTTGACTAACTTTTCCAGAAAATTGGGACAGTATTGTCAGACATTTTACAATATATTTTGGAGTACTGAAACTATTTTAAAACTGTGACAGCATTGCAATTTTTTTTCAATATCATTATTCTCGTACAATGACGTTTTTATGTGAATATAACTTTATTCACGTTTCTTCGGGGGGGTTTGTACACTACCTACTTCATTGCAACTTCTTTTTGTAAAATTCTAACTTTATACTTTTAAAATTACAGTATTTTTTTCTGAATAATACAATTTTATTCTCATAAAATTGCAACTTTTCTTCACAATACTATGCTTTATTCTCAATGTATTTTTTTTCTTTGAAATATTACAAGAAAAAACTTTTTTTTTTTAACTGAAGGCGGTACTAATTATGAACTTTTTTTTTTTTTTAAAGAATATTTCAATTTATTATTGAGACATTGTAACTCTTGGATAATATTACGAATGTAACTTTTTTTTTTTTTTTTTTTTTGCAATATTGCAACTTTACTTTTGTACCTATACATGCTTGTAAACTTCTGACTTTATTACTAACTAAGCATAATTGAGCAATCCGAGTGCGTGCCTGTAGACAAGGCATCCATACAGTTAGCGCTCCGTAATCTTCTGCCTTAATGTGAGCTAACGAGGTGTGAGAGGATTTCCCAAACACTTTGCAAGAAATGGCCTTTTGTTCTATGGACACTGCTCCCAATATCCAACACTACATTTAACCTGGCTATGTAGGCCGAGACCTTTCCCCCGGTTCCCTTTAAGAGCAGACAAGGTTAAGCATACCTTCCCGGAAGACTGGATGCCCTTGATCATGGCCAGGCAGACCATGGACCAGGCGGCCAGTAGGCACAGCGTCATCTTCCAGTTGAGTCCTCCGCTCTCGGAGATGCTGTCGGAGATGTCCAGGGCCTCGCGGTACCAGTAGTAGGTGGTGGCTGAGCTCTTCTCACACTCGGGCACCACAACTGTACGGTAAAAAGGAGCTTTGTAACTTCAATATGTTTTTAGTGTCTTAACGTTTTGTTTTAATTTAATACTATTAATTCTTACAACATGCCATTTTATCCTCTTTCATCACCTTATAATATTCTTTCGTAACAATTATTATTTTTTTTTTACATATCTTACACGTGCTGTTCTTGTTCTTGACCAGTGGGCACTCGTGCCATGGCAGCGGTTGCTGGAAGGACTGTGAGAAGTAGAAGAGGCTCCAGCTGATGATGACATTGTAGTAGAGAGCCACAAAGAAGCACACCTGCACAGAACGTCTATTATTGGAGGCGGAGCCATTAGGGAGGCCGGGTGTCAGAAAAGGAAGACATGTTTGAAGGATGCCTTGATTTGTGCCACAGTAAATGTTGCCTTTTTAGTTAGCAACAGAATTCAAATTGGGATTTCAAGTCTTGGCGCTATTTGTGGTTAGGGATGTAACGATATCCAAATGTCACGATACAATATTATCACCATATGAAGCTCACGATATTGTGTGGAGGTTGGCGATATTTTTAAAAAAATGAGCTCATACTAAAAAAAAAAAAAAAAAAACAATATTGTGCTTTTGTACATAACATCAATATTATGTTATTAGCATCATGTTTTATTATTATTATTATTATTATTATTATTATGTTATGTTGTTAATGCACGCACACGTTGTTCCTCCACATATCGACTTGTTTCACAGGCATATTATGTTCGCCTTCATCTGACAATTAGTGTAGATTTTAAACATAGAAGGGCCAAAACATCCCTAATGAAAATTAAATTGCACTAAAAACTAGCCACCAGAGGGTGCTAGAACTGCACAAATGGAAATCAACCAAGCTTATTTGAACAGATGTTTCCATTTAAATATTGTGACCATGACGACGACGATATTGTGGCAGTTTTAATATCACAATATCACGATATTGCGCTTATCGTTGCATCCCTATTTGTGGTTGTAAAAAATAGTTGTTAAAAGGACAGTGCAAGAATTAACCACATTTCCTTATCAAACCAGTGACATCATCCTTTTACATATTACAGCTAGCTTGTTACTGGCTGGCTAACATCATTAAGAAAAAGGGATTACTTATTACATAGCATTCGATATAATTAATCTTCTTACTGAACATTACAGTTATCGCATTAGTGGCTAAGGTCGTTAAGAAAATGGTAAGATATTACTATTTGTCCAAACAAGCTAGGTCAGTGGCAGTGCGGCAATTTGTAGGCCAGCTAGCAAGCTAACGTTTCCAGCCATAGGACAGCGCGGGACTCACCACGCAGCTAGCGAAGCCGATACCCCCCAGTCGAGGGCTGATGTAGTTCCACACGCCGATGCTGCCTCGACGGATGCGCTGACCCACTGCCAGCTCCAGGAAGAAAAGCGGGATGCCAATCAACACCAGCAGGATCAAGTAGGGCACCAGGTACGCCCCTGATGGTAAAGAAAATAACACGTACAGTTTTTTAAAAAATAAATAAATAAATGAATAAATAAAATACAAAATAAAAAAAGATAATACATTAGCGGTCGACTAATTGACATCAATTATCAATTGTTTTTGATAATCAATTAATCATTTAGAGACCTAAAATTGTCCAAATCATTAGCATTTAAGCCTCGTAATAGTAAATATTCCTTTTTTTTTTTTAAATCAGTCCTGCAAGAAAGGACACTGATTATCATTGTGTTGAATCGAAACAGCAGCCAGTTCAGGGTGTACCCCGCCTACTGCCCGAAGCCAGCTGGGATAGGCTGCAGCACCCCCGTGACCCTTGTGAGGAGCAAGCGGTTAAGAGGATGGATGGATGGATGGATGGATGGATGGATGGATGGATGGATGGGTGGATGGAAATAAGACATATTGGCAAACATCGGCTTTTACTTTGGAAAACAATGATCAACATTTTTGCTTCTATTGAACCATAAAAATATTGTTTTTGCATTTTCTGCATGTCAATTTGAAAAGATGTCCATGTGTTTTAATCCGATTCTTCAATTAATCGAAAAAATTAATTAACAGAATAATCGATGATTAGAATAATCGTTAGTTGCAGGCTGAAAATAGGGCCCCAAATGTTTACTAATTACAGCAACACTCTTTATTATCGAAAACAATTACCTCAGTTCGGTTTTGGTTTAGCTGAAGGAAATTTTGGCTCCAGTGGTTAATTTGCCTAACACAATAGAAAAGGTGAATTTCTTGCTTCTGATGTTTTGTTTTGTTTTTTCTTCAAATCTGAATTACTTTTAGGTTATTTTTTTTCAAGCTAAGATAATAACATACTAGCATAGCATTGGCAAGGCAAGGGCAAGTACACGTGGCATCTGTTTTGTCCTGAATAAAACTTGGGGCCCAAATTCAACTAATCCTAACCCTAGTTATACTTAGAAACCATTTTTTGACCTATTTTAACAGGAAGTCGGTTGCTTTTCAGGTGCATACATGTGAAAGCACCCTTTTTAAAACTAACAACACAGACTTCTCTCCTATGATGCGAGTGGCTTGTCTTCAATGTGGTTTCCATCAAATACCAGTAAACTTAAAGATGGAGTCAAAAATGACTCATAGTGGGATTACTCAGCGAGAAGTCCTCTCTAGAATTAAAGTCTGTAACAAGTTAGCTTTTGGTGTACTTCCGCCGGCACTCGAAACCACCAAAATCAGTTAAAGCAGCATTGCATCACACCTTTCAAAAGTACATACATGATGAAAGCACACAGTCTTTTTCCTTACACACTCGGACACACAAAATTATGTTAGCATTGTTGATATTTTTAGCGACACGTCATGGCATTGCACAATCTGGCCACGTGTGTATTGTATGACTGTTAGTTTAATCCTTGTCCAAATAGGGTTTTGTTTATTGTTTCCCCAGGCAGGATGTTCTTCGTTTAAGTCACACTGCCCCTCCCAGGTGTGCATGTTGTCTTAACAATTAGATCATCTTATTCTATTTCATTCCGGGGAGAGGCTGACACATCAATCAGCATCAAACCCACACCCACATCCCAGGTGGTCTCCCATTGTCTTTCCAAAGGCAAACAATCTGATATTAGCACCTTTTATCTTGCCCCCAAAATAGCCTCTGCAGTACGGTAGTCCAAGTCGTGGTTAAATGTGCTCCAAGCGCTCAGAGCAATTGGCATGGTTGCTCTGATTCAACGTAAACATTACTAACATAATTTATTTCATTTTATAAATAGCTCATTTTTTATTCCATCCATCCATTTTCTGAACCACTTATTGTTTTAGTTCAAGTTAGGGCTGCTCGAATATTAAGACAATATTAATTACGATTAATTTGCTAATAATTGAAATCATAATTAAAACACTGTATTTGTTTTGGTACAAAATAAGAAAATGTTCAAATATGTAAAAAAAAATCTATATATTAATGCAAAAAAAATTGCTTTGAAACATTATAATTATGCAATTTCCTTTTTGAACCAAACAAGATTTATTAATTTAGTCATTTTAAAATAAAAAAGGTGCAAATATATAAATTTAAACAGCTCAAAACTAGTATTAATAATCTTTTATTTTTGCCTATGATTATGTCGATTTGCTGTATACTGGAGTATAATAATTGAAATTGTAATTGAATTTTGATTAATTGCACAGCTCTAGTTCAAGTGATATTTTGAAGTTGTACAGTCTTATTTAATATTTTTGTCTATATGACACTCATGCTCTGATTGAGAAAGAAAATCGTTGCAGAAGTACGGACCAAAACCTGGAAAAATGCACTTGAAGTACAGTGGGAATTACTACTTTCCTCCGAAAGTGGTGTTTATTTATTAACTAGTGGAGCCATCTGTTAATTTAAGGGAGAGACGCTAATTGTTGTTAAAGATGCCATACAGGAAGATCATCTTTTCTCTTAATTTTTTTTCTTATTTTTTCTGTTCATATTATGAAACTACAGTATGAATTGTTGCCCCTGTGTTCAACTGTACACTATTTCTTGAAATAAAATGAAATGATGATGATGATGATCTTTAATACTGCACAGGAAAAAAAAAAAAAAACATTCATTTACTCTGATTCTTTGTGTGCTGCTGTTTTGGTTAGCAACAGTTTGTTACATGCTGGTTGCCTCGCAGGAGAGCATTCTTCTTCCATTCTCACTTTGCTGGTCGTCAACCAGCAGATGAATCACTCATTGACTAAACCTAAAGTTGTACAGTAGCCCTAAATCCGTTTTTCCACTCAGGTCTGTGCTTTCTTAAAGAGACAGTAGCGCCCGGTCTGTGTCACCATGAAAGGAAATTTGTACCTTTTTAATAGATGAAAGCATAATGACGTATATATGAACTACACTGAGGTTTCTGGTGTGTGTTGTGATGGCGCTGCTGAAGTCCCAGACGTGTCGTTTTAATCCAATTACGCTCGGACGCAGCGGGGTGACCAGAGCTGTTTAAAACGGGCCTGACTCTCTGGCTGACTCATGGGAACGACCTGACTCACAGCATGAGTGTGCCGGGCACCTCACTGTACAAAAGTAGAACAGTAACGTCATGTTACATGTATTGTATAATACTTGAACTCGGCTGTTCCATTGCCGTGAGCCTTCTCTGGCTTAGAAATTCCTTACCTATGGCACCCTGTTAGCACACAGGATTCAACTCATAAATACTCTATGTGCCACATACAGTATTTATTAGTTGTTAATTGGCAGACCTTCTTCCGCAAAAAGGTTCCACGCCCGTGTTGTCAATATTTTGGCATCCATTAAGTAGTTCAGCTGAGAAAATACAGTCCTCTGCTCGTTGCTATTATCATTTATTTATTCATTTATTTATTTATTTTATTAATTTAAATTTACATCTCTTACATAAATCTAGACAGACTTGTCAGAACTAATGAGTAGTTTAGCTGCCCAAAACATACACATGGTCGCACATAACATTGTGGAGCGACCAGCTACGAGTCTATCGACCACTAATCTCTGTTTAATACAACATCTCTACTTAATCTAAGATCTGCAACAGACTTGTCAGAACTAATGAGTAGTTTAGCTGCCCAAAACATACACATGGTCGCACACAACATTGTGGAGCGACCAGCTACGAGTCTATCGACCACTAATCTCTGTTTAATACAAAATTTCTGACCTTTTCTCTGGTCTCCTGACCATTTAAACCTCACGACTCTGGCAAGATTCTGAAGTACCTGGTTAAGGCGAAGGGTAATGGGATATTTATAAGGCTTTAGGTGAATGAATGAGTATAAATTTACACGTATTTGCACGCACGCGCGCACGCACGCAAACGCACGCACGCAAAAAAAAAAAAAAAGAGCAATGATGACAAGACGTTGAATCGGTAAGACTACCGAATGAACAATTCTGAGCTCTTTTAAAAAAAAAAATAACAATAATAATAATAATAATAATAATAATAATAATAATAATAATACAAAATTTCTACTTAATCTAAAATCTGCGACAGACTTGGGAGAACTAATGAGTAGGTTAAGCTTCCTACAACATACTCATGGCCACACACAACATTGTGGAGCAAGTTGCAACCAGCTATGACTCTATCGACCATTAATATCTGTTTAATACAGACTTGGCAGAACTAATGAGTAGTTTAGCTGCCTGCAACATACACATGGTCGCGCACAACATTGTGGAGCGACCACTTCAGAATCTACTGGAGCACAAACGGTCATTTCACTCACCTCCCCCATTCTTCTGGCACAGATAGGGGAACCTCCAGACGTTGCCGAGACCTACGGAGAAGCCCACCTGGGCCAGGATGTACTGCAGTTTGCTGTTCCAGGCCGGGCGCTCCTCCTCCTCTTCCTCGTCGCCGTCGGAGCCGCCCTCCTCCACATCGCGCTCCTTGCCGTCGCCGTCATGGCTGCTAATGATCAACGAGCTCTTCTTGAAGGATTCGTCGCAGGCGTCCTCGTTGGAAAGCAGGTCCCGGGCCGACTCTGTGACATCGTCGTCAAGCTCTCTCTTGACGGCTTTGCTGTTTTTGGGCATTTGATAAACGCAAACGAGGGCTGCCAAGTGCTTGTTGTCGTTGTGTTAAGGTAGCTCGATTGTCCCGCTTTTCAACTTTTCAGTTTGTTTGAGTCTGTAGGATTTCGGGAAAGAAGTTGAAAGATGTTCTTAGTTCGTCATTATCACCGGATCTGTGGAGCACAATGGGGAAATTAATCAGTAGCCAAATTGAACACATTTAGTTTTCTCAGTCACAATCTTCCTCGGTTCACAAACAATTTACGAACAAAATTTTTGAAGAAATATTGCCTCAGTTCACGCAGTATGATTCAGTTCATGAACTGCACTCAGTATGGTTTCAAAGAACCTAATCCTGTTAGCAATAGTGTTACGAGGAAGCCTATTTGCATTACTGTTGGGGGGAAAAAAAGAAAGTAGTAATACTGTAGCTAAGCATGTGTGGTGTTTTGAGAACTTACTGCCCAGTTTGTTTTGGCAAAATCTACCATCTATACTACTCTCCCGAACAAAGAGGCAATAAAGGAGTGACTATTCTTTAGGAGTGTGACGATATATCGATATCGTGATAAATCGTGATACTTTGTCTCCCTATATATAATATATATATATATATATATATATATATATATATATATATATATATATATATATATATATATAGAGAGAGAGAGAGAGAGAGAGAGAGAGAGAGAGAGAGAGAGAGAGAGAGAGAGAGAGAGAGAGAGAGAGAGAGAAAGAGAGAGAGAGAGAGAGAGAGAGAATCGTGGTTGGATTTTAGTTTGGTTTTGGGTGTTTGTGTTGTCTTTTGTCCAGTTTTGTCTCCCCTAGTCTCGTCACTGTTAACCTTGTCCACCTGTGTGTCTCTCTCCTCCCCGTTTGTGTGACCTAATTCGTGCCCTCTGCGTTTCCCAGGTGTGTCTGGTTATTGTCTCATTAGTGTTGGTATAGGAAGGGAAGGGAGTGGTGTTTGTCTCACGCGGGTGTGGGAGCATTGTATGTTGTATTGCAGTTTTGTCATTTCTAGTAAGTCTTCCCAGTTTTCCCAGTCACGCCAAGTCTTCCCAGTCACGCCAAGTCTTCCCAGTCACGCCACGCCACGCAAAGTCTTCCCAGTCATCCATGCCATGTCATCCATGCTATGCCCTGTCTGCCCACCTTCATCATACCAAGTCTGCTCCACGTAATGAATAATCAAAAAGAGCTTGCTGGTGACCGCTTAGCAAGGCTATAATATACAAAATTTTAGGATTTTGCAAAACAGATTCATTCTCAGAACAGATTAAAATCATTAACCGAGGTTCTGCCGTACCTACGACTTTAATGCCATGCACATAGCGTTAGAATTTGGGCACATGAACACATTCAGGGTGTCTTCGGTTTACGAATTTGCGAATTTGTTCACAAGTCGGAACACTCGTAGACAATCACTAGTCTACCCTAATGGGTAAAATAATATCAGATTTCAGATGTAATCAACTTGTATTATTCTCTCATTTTCTGGGATTTGCTCAACAAGCTTTGAAATGCCAAGTTCTTTTCCTTTTAATATAGTTAATATGAGCAATCACACATACGTAATTCTTTTTTTAATTGTATATTTCACAACCAGACAGCCATTCTCTAAAGCACTTCTATAGAGTCACGGATGAGCTGAAGCCTAATGCAAGCTGACTTTGGGCGAGAGGCGGGGTACACCCTGGTTGCCAGCCAATCACAGGGCATATATCGACAAACAAGGATTCCCACTCACATTTAAGATTGGAACAACAAATCTTCTTTGGACAATTGTAGAGTCTCCAATGAAGCTGTATACTTTTGTAAGGTGGGAGGAAGCCAAAGTAGGCAGAGAAAACCCACGTAAACACGGAAGAGAACATACAAATGTGAACCCAGGACCTCTCATCACCGGTGAGGGAGGCGTCATGGCCACAAATTCACCTTGCTGCCTCATATTTAATGATACATCAACTTAACAGTAAATTCTATGAATATATAAATATAAAGAACGTATCACAACAAAGCAATAAATAAATTATAATTAGAAAGTTAATTAAATAAGGAATTTTAGAGGGGCAGAAGTTAAATTCATGCAAAAAAAAAATAAATACAAGAGGACTCATTTTAATGTAAACATAGGGCGGTCAGGATTAAAGAAAGCGGGTCATACTATGTCCACGATTCCCTTCTTACCCACCACCCCTCCACCCGTCAAAATGCCTACCTCTACAGAGAACTGACTACAAGCAATAATAATGACATAATAATGACAATCAATCAATTTGATTAGCAAAAGCAGTCTTTTTTTGATAGTCTCAGACTGTGCAGGTGTACCTAATAAATTGTCTGATGGTGGCTGAGTGATGATGATGATGTGGGGGGGGGGGAAGAGACCCAAGGGTGTGGACGACGCACCACGCGCAGCATCAGGCCATTTTGTTCATATTCCTTTCTCCTTTGCGGAACACAAGGATTTAGAACACAAGGATTAGGCCGATTAATAGATTTACATAGTTGCAGATTAGCTCGCTTTTCCTCGGAGGATGCTGAGTAACCTTCAATGCGGCGAGGAAGGAATCGTTATTTAACCCGCAAGGCACCACGCATGATGTCTTAACCGGGGCCTAAGTGTGGAAAAATGACGCTACAGCCTATAAATCGTTTAAAAATATATCCCGTAATTAATATGAATTAATAAAATGCCACGTGGTTCGTTGCCGTTTATGAGCCTTGCTAACCCGAGGCGCCCACATGTGATATTTCATCATCCCATCACGCGCGCGCACGTTGGTACCCTAGTCCATGCCTAGTCTGTCTCACGTGCACGCGCTCGCACGCACACACATATCCAGGATGCTCCGAAGCGGGAACTCACCTAATGTAGATGTGTGGGGGAAAGGCAGAGAAGAAGCGGAGTCGTCTCAAGGGATGAAATTGTGAGAGCGCATACACGGGGCGGACATTATCACTGGTTCTGAATGCATCCAAAGTAGGTGTGTTGTGTTTGGTGGTCGGTGGGTGACTGGCGTGGTTGGTGCGACGCCGTTTCTTCGTCTGCCAGCCGGCACGGACCACTCCGTGGAAATTGGGGGGTGCTGGCGCTCACTTCCACCGTCGTCAAATTATCGCATCCCAGTTTCTAATCCGCAGTGTCTCCTCACATCTATTTAGTAACCTTTGAAACACAACATGCCATTAAAGCACAATTTTATGGAGATTTTACCGTATTGGAGCACCTGTTTGAACCATAACCCCCCTCATTTGGCTTGATTTTGGTACGTTCAACTACTAGCTTGTCGTTACAGAAAGGGGTTGGCGCTTTACGAGCAATGTGCCTCTGTTTGTAAACCGCCCAGGAAATGCACTATACGTTAAAAGTACATTGTTCTTTTAAGTTCTCTTTGAAGATATTTATCAGAGGTCAATGATTTAATGGTGTTCATTGTGGTAATTTGACGTTCATACTAACCTTGTTAACACTTATGTGATACTGATTACTAATTCGTCCATTTTCTTTCTATACTGAATAAATATTGTTTCTTCAGTGTAGAAACAAAATGGACGAATTAGTGCTTTTAGTGCTTTTGGTGTACGGCATTCTTCCCTTAGGGAAGAATCATCCGCAATGTACAGTAGACCTATTTCTTAGGGGTTCAAGATAAATGTTCATGATACATGTTCATGACTTTATGTTTTTTGCATCTCATGCTTTGGTTTCATTTTCATATGGCCTAAACACTGAAAAGCACTGACACTCCGGCCCGGTTCGAGCCCCACTCCTGGCCCTCAACTTCCTCTTGTGAACTCAACTCAACTTTATTTATAAAGCGCTTTAAGAACAGGCATTGCTGTATACAAAGTGCTGTCCATAAAACGTAAATCGGTTGTGCAGTCAAGAATAAGGTAACAAAACAAGAACAAAGCAAACATTTTGAAGTGCATATACAAGTTTTTTTTTTTTAATTAAGTAAATACATTTTACATCAGTAAATTAATAAGGAGTAGGTGAGTGAATAAAGAAAGAAAGAAAGAAAGAAAGAAAGAAAGAAAGAAAGAAAGAAAGAAAGAAAAGTGAGGGTTTATCGATACCTACCAGTAATTGTGGTAGGACAAGTCATTCAGGGTTTTGTTTTGTTTGTTTTTTCCCCCTGACATTTGAGATCTTACTTTCACTTTTGGAAGTTACGCTCTGTTTAAGTTGGGGACAGGTGTGGCCGTGGCAGAAATCGACATTAGATGTTCTTGTCATCTAAAGACCACAAATGCTTTAGCTTCTTCCACATCAAACTTATGAGTTTGACGCTTAATTGTCAGTATAAAAAAAAAAAAAAAGTATTTTTGCCTTGAAGGAAGTATGGTCCATTCTTATTTCCGACCAAGCTAGTCATAAGATAAAGTGCAGTGAGCAAAAAAGATCACTTTGCCTGGAGGAAGTGCAGTATGAAAACTGTCCTTCATTCGCAACAAACCATGAATGAACATTAATTTAGTAGTGTTTGCTGAAAGCTGACAATATTGACATTTTTAAATGCCTAAACCAAACAAAAATATTTACTTTATCGGAACAAATGAAGTGGACAAACTTTGGATAGGAAGATTGTGTTCTAACTATATAACTAATTAAGCAATGAAAAAAAATAGGCTTATAATTTGTGGTACTAACAAAAAAAAAAAAATGCTTAACTCACTGTACATGCGATCAAAACAACTCTTTTATAGAATAAGTGCTCACTAACTAGTCCAAGTTTTGTCCTTAGATAATATCAGCTTTGGCGAATATCCACATGATTATTCATCAGCAGCACCATTAACACCGTGATGATCCGTTCATCAGTTTTTGTTTGTCAAAACAGTGTTGATGGTACACAGTGTCGAGAAGCTGCTGTTTTGATTCAGCCATGACCACAAAACACACACAAGCGGGTCACAGGTGATGTCTCGCTAACGTCCCCCCCCCCCCCCCCCCCCCCCCCCGTTGAATAGTTGATGGCGTGCTTGTGACTTTGGTAACATGAAGCTCATGGAAAGTTGAAGGGTATTGTTTTACACCACGCGTCACAGATACGCTACCTCTCAGCCAATGGGGAAAACCCTGTTACGGAAGCAATGAATCAATGAATGAATGAGTCAATCAGTCATGTGACGCTGCCTCTCACTGACATCTTTGCAAAATGATTTACATCTTATATAAAATAGAAAATTAAAATCACAATTCAACGGGGTGACCAGAAGTAATTTATTCCACTGACATGGCCACATTTGTAGAACTACAAAAGGTGACCTAAAAGTTTTCTTCCCTGTCATGTGGGAAATAAAATAGGACATAGTGGCCATATGTTCTTTTACCCTGACATGTCCACAGCTCGACATAATCCACAGTTTAGTAACTACAGAATGACATTTGCGGTCCAGATGCCGTCTTTTAAACTGATATGTCGACATTTTAAGGAACTACATACAGCATAGGTTGATAATTTTTTTTTCACCACAAACATCCGGACAATATCCTGTAGTATCACTTTGATTCAAAGGAGGCATCGGTGAGCAACTACAAAGTGTTGTCTAAAACATCACACGTGTTTACTCACAATACTTTTCTATTCTATCAAAAAAAAAAAAAAAAAAAGCGACAACATCCTGTCCTGGTGGTCCCGAGCTTTGATGGCGTTGATTATTTAGAATATCATTGTGGCACAATAAACTTTGGAGTCGTGAGACCTTGCGGAGAACAAGGTCTTTTCATGTCTTCTAGGAAGCCTGCGAGCACGGCGCTATTGTGATAAAGGTCAAAAAACACAAATTATATCTGCGTGTTGTGTCTTTTTGTTTGGACTTCCACGGATACTTTAGGTTGTTTTTCCCTCTGTCGGAGAATTCCCAAAATGACACCCCAATGCGCTAGTTGGACACGTAATGTTTGCGTCCCCAATCTCTCATGTATTGTACAATTTTGATTTTTTTTTTAAAGGGGTTTTGTTGTATACGGGAAATATAATTTAGAGTTACAAACTTTCAATTATTTTCATGTTTTGCTTCTGTATGTGTTATGATCTGAGGTTGGATCCCAAAAGCGCAGACACAAATAAGATTTTAACTCTTTATTTGCATAACATCGAGAGGCATAGAACAGAAGGAACAGAAGGTAATAATCCGACAAACACACACTTCTCGGTTTGGCTTAAATAGACAGTGAATTGATCGGATTGGCTGTGGCTAGACACCAGGAGCGTTTGACGTCAGAGCGGCTAGGTTAACGGCTACAGAAAACCCTTGGGCAGTAAAAACCGGCTATTCAAACACCACCATTGACGGGTGTAATCTGCTGTGCAAATCTGTGGCTCGCCGTTGTCTGACCGCTGTCTGCAGCGCCTGCACTCGGACAAAAGCCGCGTACACCTTGCCCGGCGAGAACTAATTGGAGCGGACAAGGCTTGCTGATGGAGGCGTTTTTACCGATTTAACTTGCTCCACAGAGCTAACCAAACGTAAACCACTGAAGTTGTGCTATGACCCGAGTGGACATTTACCATACACTTGTGCTCACAGTAATGGAAGCCAGTAAAGCTCAAAATCCGTTACATCTGTGTTGCATGGAGTTCACCTGAAGCAAACTACTATTTCAGCCAAGTCAAGTCTTCATAGTATTACTGTAATCACTGAATTATTTGAATGCATACACACTTTTATTAGTTCCTTGTTCTTAATGTCATCTTGTGTTGTGTTGTAAACTGTGTTGAAACTAACTTTTTGCTCCCATGTATGTCATTTAAATTGTAACTTTTCGCTGCCTCTTGACCAAGACTCCCTTTAAAAGCTGGTTTTTAATCTCAATTGGACGTTCCTGGTTAATGGTAAATCAATAAATACATTATTCAAGTACATTATGTGCAGTGCAGACTATACTGAGCAGGAACAGGTGCAGGGCTGTTTAATGTCATGGCTTGAAGTAAAAGACAATGTTCCGGTTGCTTTTGTTTCCATGAATCCGCACTAGACACGCCGTTCCCCGCCGTGTGAAAGGCCGAGGAAGGAGACTGGGTTCCTTGCGGAGGGCCCCGGTGGGAATGCGGACGGGAAAAGCAGCGTAGGCCCGCTGGAATCTCCTCAAAGTCAAATTCAGCACAAGTGCAAAGTCTTCGCTGCGGGAGAGGGGAACTGGGGGGAAAAGTCTGCATTGTTCACAGTACCATTTTTGTTTTGTTGTTGTTATCGTCTTGTGATTCTCACCTACAGTCATGACCCGCGTCTGGCCCACCACAATGACCACACAAGCACACAATTCATCATTGTAGCAGGACAAAAGGCCACAACAAGTTGTCAAAAGGATTGCTTCATGTTGAGTGTAATATTTTTTCCCACAACATTTCTATATGATTTTAATCAATGCAAAATCTGAGCAGTTTTCATGTGAGGAACCACATTTTGAAACTTCAAAATCGACACCACAGGCCATGTGATAAGTGTGATAATGGCCCCTGAACACATTCTGAGTGGCCCCTAATTTCCACCTTTCCCCAAAACAATTTTTTTCTTTGTAAAAAAAACAAAAACATCAGCAAACATTTTTTTTGTCTATTTATTTATTTATTTATTCATTTATTTATTTTAAAATAAGGGGCCACTCAGAATGTGGTCAAGGGTCGCAGTTGCCCATGCGTCCTTGCCTCTATAACTTTAAAATTTCATCCAGTAAGTATACTATTTTTATAGGAGTTAAAATGTGGAATTTCAAGTAGCCTATTACTCCCCTATAACGTAGTGTTTCTCAATGTTTATTACACCAAGGCGACCCCCCAAAAAAAAGAAAAAAAAAAAGTGATGGCATTCCACGAAACGTCACAAAATTGGATACACAGGTTCAATTATGTACCTTTTGCCATCTAGTGGAAGAACTGTTAATTGTTCTGCGGTCGCATTTTAATCACAGTCAGAAATCTTAAGCCAGTTAAGCCTTCTCTAGCCTTTATTTGATATTGTAAAAATGTATATAGAAATTATTTTCTCAGCCCTCTTATGTATTTGCGTAAAAATTGCCAAGCTCCCCTTTAGCCCCAGAGAGAAAAAAAATAAATCCTGGAGCCGTGCCTGAGTGTATTTTGGTGGCCTACACCAGTATATACTGTAATACTTAAATTAAAAAATAAATAAATAAATAAATACATAAAATAAAAAATAAATTAAAAAAAACATAGGAAATGAATTGTTTAATAAAAGCGGAAATGTATCATAATAAATAATCACTAAGCAAATTGATTTATATAAAATTTTAAAAATATAGACTTCCCTTTCCCCCATCCCTGTAGGCCATAATGAATATTTGCAGGGTTTTTTTGTTGTTGTTGTTGTTTTTTTTTTTTGCGCAATTTGTCCCCTCCACTGTTCCGTAAATTCCCATTTCTATATAAATATTTTTAAATTCATCACAGGATTATATTGAATATATTTTCTGTTATAGGAAAATAGACGCCCCATATAGTACAGATATTATATTCACATTTTACGTAAAATGTCCTTTCGGTTTTCCGTAGCGGCCACTGTTTCTATGGTAACAGTAACTCGTGGACGTGGAAGTAAACGTTTGTTAACGAAGGTAAAATTGCGCGCCAAATGCCATTTTACGTGATGAGACAGCAAATGTGACAATTAATCATAGACTTGCCGGTTGTGGCACAACTTTTAATCAATTTTTGGCAGCTAAATGTGTGCTCGTCATGTGAAAAGTAGTCGACAATCAGCGTCTCAACATGTCGGAGGTGCTTCTCCCTTCTTCTGACACGGAGGAAGACGCCACTGAAGAGTCTGAAGAGGAGGTTGGTGTTAAGTATTTTGAAGCACGTTTATTTGTTTACTTGAGAAGTTTTCAAGGTTAGTGGTTCATGTGGGTGCTAGCATAAAGGCAAATGGAAGGTGAAGGTGGTCTAAAAGCAGGTACAGGAGTATGCACTTTTGAAATCAGCTTATTTGCTGGACGAAGAATGTATAGAAGGAAGAATAAGGAGGCAAGTAAAGAAGGAAGCCAGGAGGGATGGAAGGAAACAAGGATATTTGATGGAAAGAAGGATGGAAGAAAAGAAAGATGTTTGGAAGGGTGGGAAATGAAAAGAAATCTAATCTAATATTTTGAAAGTCTGATGTTACTAAAACAACACACAAACAATATTTTGAGACTATCGCCCATTTTGTGAATTCAGGCCTTGAATGAGATCCCGGCATCACTGCTCAGCTACTTTGAGGCCTCCAGAAGGCGAGCGGCAGCTTGTGAGAAGCTTATTTTGGAGGATCTTGAATGTACGAATTCAACTTCATTTTCTATACAAACCACAATAATCGATTTCTGAGCTTCTATATCTCCCTTGACAATAAATGATGCTGTATGTGTGTTCTCAGATCTGACTGCAGCACAATGCAATGAACGAGCAATGCAAGAAAATTTGACTTTGGTAGACAAGGACACAAGGGCAATAAATGAGATGGTAATTTTTTGTACATATACAGAGAAATTTCAGTTTATCTTACATCTACTGTAACCCATGTAAACATGATATTAGCCATCATGCTGTTACTCATGGAAAAGTAAGTATACTTGGCTTACACTACTAAGTCCACAGTTTATGTACTCATATCTGATCTAGTATTTCCCAACCTTCATTAACCCAAGGCACATATTTTACACACGGAAACTCTGACAACACAGCACCAAAAAAGTCATAAAAAGTGTATGAACTGAAATAATGATGATTTCACCTCACTCATAAATGTACTTCGAGTGAAATTCAGCGTTAGTTGGATACAAAGCTCATGCACTAATATTTAATTATTCTGCTTGTCAATATATTTCGCTTGCATAATAGTTGAACAAAAATATGTTTGCTCTGCAGGCAGACACATCTGATGAACAAAATGAAGACAACAGCGCCTCCTCTGGCAGTCACGCAGATGAACAAGAGTTTTCAGCTGTGCCCTACGACAGGCAAGGTACAATGCTGCAGGACTGTCAACGGTCGCAAGGCGGCGCCACAATACTAGCTTTGTGTCTTAACTCACTTGACATGCTTTTTTTTATTATTTTTTTTATTTTTTATTTTTTTAGATGCGGGTGTGAGTGAACTCCAGCAGGACATGGAGTGTAGGAGACGAGCGGAACAAGACTTTGAGGAGGAGCTGCAGAGGATGATGGAGGTGGAAAAGGTGAGTTTGAGAGAGTCTTTGAGGTGAATCCAGGAGCAAAGTCTTGTGTTTTTGATTTGCAGCTGCGTCAGCGGGAGGCTGATACGATGGAGTTAAAGGCTCAGGAAGAGCTTGAGCGGGAGTTCCGGCATCAACAGGTTGGTCTCGTCGAGAAGAACGAAGAAGTGAATATTTGAAAGCATGATGTCAACTATTTGGGTATGAAAGTTTCACAGAAAATGTATTTATGATATATCGGTCCAACAGGAGCTTCTCAATGACATGAAGAGACGAGTGGAGCAAGAGGTGAAAAAGAGAGAAGAGGAACAGAGGTGCATGGCGCAACGACAGAAAGAAGAGGAGGAAGAGGAAAAGAAGAGAAAGAGGCAAAACGAAGAGAGGCGGCAAAGGGTAGAGAGGAAACTGAAGGAGGAGGAGGAGAAGAGGAAAGAGGCAGAGAGGAAGCAAATAGAGGCGGAGGATGAGAGGAGGAAGAAAGAGGAAGATGACAAAAGGAGGAAAGAAACAGAAAAAAAACTGAAAGATGAAGTGGAAATGACTCAGAGCAAGGAGGAAGATGACAATAAAATGAAGCAGATAGAGGAAGAAGACAAAAAGAAAATGAAAAGGGAGGAAGTTGAAGCTTGGATGGACGAGACAGAGGAAGAGGAAAGGATGAAGAGGGAGGAAGAAGAAGAGCGGCAAAAGCAAATGCAAAAAGAAATGAGGATGGAAAAGGAGGAAGGCAAGAGGCGGAATAAAGCAGATGGGAAACTGAAGGAAGAAAACCAAATAATGAGGAAGCAAAAGGAAAAGAAGGAAAAAGTGGAGGAAGAGGAAGTCTGGAGAATCAAGATGGGGGGAGTGGAAAAAAGGGAAGAGGAGGAGGAAGAGGAAATAAACCAGGAGGAAAGGGAAAAGAGGAAAAAGAGCATAAAAGTGATGCAAATAGAAAAAGAGGTCATGAGAAAGCAGGAGGAAAAGAACGAGAGGAGCAAAAAGGAAGTGAGCGGTCGACTACAGGAGGAGGAAAAGAGGAGACCGGTGGATAAAGAGGAGAGTGGGAAGAAAGAAACAAAGGGGAACCAAACTGAAGAAGAGGAAATGAGGGAACAAGAATCTGTAAAGAAAGAAGAAGAGGAAAAGAGGAGGAAAGGGGAAGAAGAAGAAAAGATGCACAAACAAATAGAAGAAGAAGTTGATAAGAGGGTGACAGTGGAAGTGAAAGAACTGGAGCAAGAGGGAGAGAAAAAGAGGCAGAGAAGGAGAATAAAGGAGCAGGAGGAAGAGGGGATGAAAAAGATGGAGTTCACTCAGAATAAAGAAAAGAAAAAGAAGACTGAGGATGAAGATGGGAGGATGAAGAGAGACGAAGCGGAAATAAGGAGCCCGGAAATTGAGGAAGGGGAAATGAGGGGAAAAGAGGTGGTGAGGAAAAAGGAGGAGGAAACAAAAATAAAGGAAAGAGAGGAAAAAAGGAGCATAGAGGTAGACAGAATGAGCAAAGAAAAAACCAGGAACGAAGACGACATGATGAGGACCAATGAAGAAGAGGAGCGATGGAGGGAGGGAAAGGAAGAGCAGCGAACTGAGGAAGTTGAAAAGAAGAAGCAGAGTGAGGAAGTAGAGAAAAGTAGCGACTTACAAAGAAAATGGAGGAAGAGTGTTGGCAAAGACATAAGGACGTTGAATGAGCTGAAGAAAAAGGAGTCAGAGGTGAGGAACACGACAGGTGAAAATGAGAAGGTACTGGAGGAGGAGAAGGGGGAGGAGCAAAGGTTGAAGCAGGAGGATGAAAAGACGAGCAGGAGGTGGGAGGAAGAGGAGAGAAGGAACAAGCAAAAGAGGGACGAGAGGACAGGGAAGAATGAAGAGAATGAAGAACCTTTGAGGAAAAACCAAAGAGAAAGGGACTCGAGAAACTCCAGAAATGAAACGGGCAAGAATATCCAGGAGAACATTGACATGAACATCCAACAGAATATCAGTGAGAACATCCGACTGAACTTCCATGGGAACATCAATCAAAACATCCAAGAGAACATTCATGAGAACATCAATAAGAAGAACATACCCCAGAACAGTCATCAGCATATCCCTGAGAACTTTCAGGAGAACGCCCATGAGAACCACCATTATAATATTCAGGAGAACATTCATCAGACCGTCCACAAGAACAATCACCGGAACCCCTCATGCCAAACCTGTCTTTCCCAGGTCATGGGTCAGAGGAGACTTTCTTGGATGAAAGTACGCGTCCTCTGGTCGGAAATGCAGAACAGGTGCAGGCGGCGAAGTTCGGTCGGGTCCAGGAGAGAGTCCAGGAGCTCCGGCCAGGACGGCAACCTTCCTCCGCTTTGTACCGAAATGCTGCTACGAGCTGCAGGCAGGCGCTCCCTGCAGGAGGTATGCCAATGAAGTCCTGTTTCCACCAAGACAAGCACTTGAATTTGTAGTAAAAAAACAAAACAAAACAAAATTCCGCTTTATACAAAAATTCATTTTTGCGCTTTTGCCATTTACACAGAATCCAATGAAACCAAACTACCTCAAAAGGCACGTTGGTGCTTTTCACACAACATAAAATTTCATGCAGCGTCTCTCAAGGAATCCAAGGATACTTATAAAAGTATGTAATAGCAAACTGATGACACCCTTTTGTGTCTTCCAGGTAACCATCTTGGTTCTGGAGGACTTGCCAGGCTGCAGTTTGTCCACTCTGGCTCAGTGCGCAGGACTCCAGTCTCTCACGTTGAGAAGATGTGGGCTGAAAGTCTTGGAAGGAATCGGCCAGTTAGCGGACCTTTACTACATCGACGTGCAGGTGAGTGCTTGGTTGGCCATCTTATATGGCGTCCATTTTGTCAAGGCAACGATCTCAGTTGTTTTTTTTGTTTTTTTTCTTCGGGACAGGAAAACAACATCTCAAGGATGGACTGCGAGAATATGACTGGTCTGAGAGTTCTCAAGATGAGCCACAATCAACTGACGTTCATTCACGGCCTAAGTGGTGCAGAGAACTTGAATGTTCTAGAACTTTCACACAACTCCATTACACGTGTTGGTAAACACATTTTTTTTTGCTTGTTTCAATTTTGCAAATAGAAAGGTTAGGAAAAATCTTGGGTCCACCTTCATTCAGATTAGCAAACAAGTCTACCTTTGCCCCTTTTTCACCACTCCACAAACCTTAGTTAACACAAGTTAACTATTTGCATGCTTCATTCAAACTTATCACCAACAAGCTAATAGCAATTGTAATTATTTCCATACCGAGCCAAGTGAATCGTAAAAAGCTGATTATTTGTATCTTTACAAAGGCAAAGTCTTTGATACAACTTGCGGAATTGTGCAGGTTTACTCTGCCTAATGAAGTGTACTGAGTGTGTGCAAGATTAACAAAAGTTAAACATTTTTATAGTTACTTTGTGACATTTTGATAATGTTTTAACTCGATTAGTTTATTGGGTCCAGCTTTTGGCGAGCAATGTCTACAATTCTCCATGAGGGGGCAGTATTACGATAAGTATGCCACTAATTTGCTCACCATTGCAAGATGACCAGCAGTGGACTAACTGACTTCTTGCCCCATTGAAAATGTAATTTAAAATAAAATCCCACATTGATTTTCATTTAACTCAATACTACTGGCTGTCAATATTTAATTTTTCATTTTGATTTTATTTTATTTTTGTAGGTCTCAAACACGAACAGCAATAAAAACATAACAAAGGAAAGAAAAAAAAAGCACAATATGATAAAATGCAAGTTTGAGAAGGGGGAAAATCCACTTATCACAAAGACATACATAAATAATTCAATACATTTTAGAAGACGACAAGAAGTTTAAGAATAATTTGTGCAACAAATTGCGTTACTTATTCCCATTTAAAGCATTCAGCAAAATTCCACCCCATTTTCGCTGAGATGATAACTGTGTCACCATCGATGACTTTCCCGTCTTCTAGCTGGCCTAGGCCCTTTGAGGAGACTCCAGCGCTTGTCTCTGGACCACAATCAGCTCGTTAGCACAAAAGGCCTGAGGGACGTCTGCACCCTGCTGCACCTCGACTGCTCCCACAATCACCTGGCTGGCGTGGTGGGTCTGGAGAGTAACGTTCTGCTTCGCACGCTGGACCTGACCTCCAACGGCCTCACCGAGGTATTATTTGCCAATATCTTGCGGTATCCTTTGTATTTCAGATGCATTTTAAATTGTTTTTAATCACAATTAAAATAAATATAATATATTACGAAAAATTAAAAGTAATTAATATTTTTAAATATAATTAAATATAATTTAGAAAATCATTTATATCAAATATTATTTTAACATTTCTGCAATTTTCAAAGCAGGATTTGAAAATATTGTAAACCAAAAATAAACTACCATATGTATTATAATTTTAAAAAACAAAACAAAACCACTAAGATAAGTAAGTCTGTGGCAAACATTTACATAACTATAATTGGAAAAAATCAAGTTTTTCTGTGGTAAAAATTAAAATAAATGAATGTGGGGGGGGGGTTGATATAGTGGTCTAAAAATAAAGTGGTTTAAATTAGTAAATAATTGTTGTTTATTTAATGAGACTGTATGCAGAATAAACTACGTAATTTTACAATGATGTAGCAATTGGGGGAAAAAAAAAAAAAGTATAAAATGAATGTTAAAGCAATAATCGGGCAATAGTGTCATTCCAAGCAATTAACAAGACAAACACAAGAACATATATTAGCGGTCTAATTACTTAACGAAACAGTGCTTTTCTGCCCGGCTGGGCCGTCTGACATTGATGGATGGACCCCACTTAGCAGCAGCGCGCTAACGTTGTTGTAACCCCCCCGTGCGAGCCTGTCGTTAAGTGACAACTGGGCTGTGTTTCTTCCACTCCAGCCGCCCGCTCTGCACGACCACGTCCTCCTCGGGGAGCTGCACATGGACGACAACAGCTTGGCCTCCCTGAGCCGCCTTCTCGCTGCCTCGTGGCTGCCACACTTGCACACGCTCACGCTGGCGCATAACAGGTAAACTATACTGGGATGGAGAATAACACATTCACTAAGTTACAAGTTTGTTTTTTTTGTTGTTGTTTTTTTGCCATTACAAAGATACCGTAATAGTGTTTATTAGGTATTAATTGAACAATGTGAAGGTTTCATTCATAGCATGGTATTTTTAAATTTAAGAAATTAAGAGTATTTTTTTTTGTGTTGTGTTTTTTTTTAATCAAATTTAAATAACAGCAAGTCTACCAACAGATGGTTTTGCGTTTATTATACAAATTTTAGTAAATTTTCAGAAAATTCTAATATTGTGATGAAGTCCATTATTTTCTGTAATGCAATTAATTAAGCAAAAATGCCATACATTCTGGATTCATTACAAATCAACTGAAATATTGCAAGCCTTTTATTGTTTTAATATTGCTGATTATGGCTTTTTTTTTTTTTACTTGGTCTGAGGAAATATTCTAATATTTTGAGCTAGGATATTTGAGTTTCCTTAAGCTGTAAGCCATAATCAGCAATATTAAAATAATGAAAAGGCTTGCAATATTTCAGTTGATTTGTAATGAATCCAGAATGTATGGCATTTTTTCTAAATTGCATTACAGAAAATAAAGAACTTTATCACAATATTAAGATTTTCTGAGACAGTCCTGTAGTAGAGTCCTAATGTAGTTTTCTATTGCCGACATGAAAGTGAAGGCACAGTTTTTGCATTGGGTCTCATTAGACTGTGTACCTAATAAAGTGTCCAGCGACATTGGCTAGCTTATCTATCTGCGGTATTATGAAAGTGTGTTCCTTTGTGTGTTCAAGGCTCACGCAACTGCCTGACATGTCTGTTGCCGTATCACTAACTAACCTGGACCTGCGTTTTAACTGTTTGTCAGGTAATTAAGCTTTAGAATGCAAGTAATTTACGTGGTCCATTTCTCCCCCCGAATAAGCATAAATTGTCTCGTAGATTTGCAGAACGTGTGCCACAGCCTGGAAGGATGCTGTTCCCTAGATGAGGTGCACCTCGCTGGGAATCCTCTCCAGCGGGAGAGCAGCTGGAGGTGAAAAGACGCCGTTAAAAACATTGGACACGCAGTGAAAAATCACCTGCGCCCCATCAGGGTGATTTGTCAAAGCGGCACATTCCTGAAATTTCCCTTTGGGATCAATGAAGTATCGAGCGGCATGCCAACTGGCGGTCCACCGCGTGCTGCTGCCGATGTTCTGTGGAACATGCAGTGTCTTTCCTTATCCCTCGAATTATTCCAGTCTCTCAAATAACCGCAACATTCCGACATTCTCTTGTACTTTCCAGCATTAGTGCTGTATTCGTGCCACCGTACACGGACACCCGTCGAGCTTGAGGAAAAAGTAGGGTATTGTGTGAATGCTGAACAGCAAGTTCCAGATTTAAATCATCCTTCCATATTTCTCTACTTTTTTATTTGTTATTCAAACCATTCCCATTTCCTAATGTTTAGCATATTCAGCATATCTACTAAGCTATCACTTTGCCCGAATTACCACTTTTTTTCAATCGCCTACATTTTCTAAGACCATTCAGAAATTTTGCACCTAATGCTTCCACAAATCTAATCCGTTTAAAACCATTACCACTTGAAAATGGTCAACGCATTCTGACCATCTTGGGAATTATTTTTCACGAAAAATTCATATTACACAATTTTACACTAAAATTCCCAAAATTAGAGATATTTTATATTTATGTTTACGTTCCATTACATTTACCTCCTTGCTCCATATTTCTCAACTGATTTAAACCATTCCAACTTCAAAATGTTCAATTCATTCAGTTACATTCAGGTTACTATTTTGCTATATTTTAGCAACTGCTAGCATGTTAGCATTTGAACAGTTGTCATTACAAGATACAAGATGTAAAATCCCTATTGATCACGCTGATTTTCTATAGTTCAGCATTTTTACACTCTTCACATTCTACCGTACATTTCACTTAATTTCACTTGATTTATGTCATTTTAGTTCTTTGTCATCTCCTCACCATTGAAGCGCAATTTCTACAGAAATTGCATTTTCAAGTTTTCTATGAGTTTATATTGTAAATATGCACAGAGCGCTTCTATGGGCGTCTCTTGGTGACCCAAAACTGATTCACAACCATTCTGTAATGGCAGCAGGTCCAAAACAAGCTAAAGTAAACTTGAATTTCCTGCCAAAAAAGCCATTAATGCTTGGCTTAGGGATAATTGTGTTACGGATTTTTGTCTCTAAGAGCAAACTGGAGGAGCCAAACACAAGCGGTGCGACTTTGCTCAAGGATTCCAACCCTTTAGTGTTTTAAAGTAGACATCTTATGCAATGTTTTCCACCATTTAAAATAGTTCCCTGGTGTCTTAATAAGTCCTCTCTGACATTCTTCTGTTAAAAATCAACAGAGGATTAAAGAATTACAGAACACTTAACCTTAATTGTAACATCTCGACTTTTTTTTTTTTGGGGGGGGGGGGGCTTCAGTCTCATGCAAATGCCAAGAACAGCTTTTGTTACCATGACAACTGGGATGGCGCTAGGCTGCTGTGATGGATTCATAGACCACATTTACTAATACCCCAAATAGTCGGTGTTAATTCACGCTAACAGATCGTATGCGCTGTTGGCAACAGGTGTAAAAGTGGTGGAGACTGTTGTATTTAAGAAGTTCTTATGCTTTTTTTAGGTTCTGTATTTGGGAGAGAAAATGACGCTTGGAAGTGTTAGTGGAAAAGGCAAACATATTTCTGACTTACAGAAATGAAATCAATCGCTCCTATATTTTTGTGGAAGTATTTGCATAAAAGCCATGTTAAACCTGTGTAACATTACATTTAAAATTTGTGACAACATGCCTGGATGGAAATCTGCTGTGCGAGAGACCATCGCTCATTGTCCTTGTACGCTAAAATAAGCCTGTCAGGCGATATAGCATGACTCCTTCTTGTGACTGGCTCCAGGGTCAGCCGCTAGATCATTCAGAAATTGTAAAATTGCATTGCTGAGCAGCAAAAAAGTTGCCATACTTTTTGTTTCTGGTACTTTCAAAAATGTTTACACAAGAAATGAATCACTAGAAATTAATCTATTTGCAGAAAAAACAAAATTAAGTGTGCAGCAATTTTGAGCATTTGAAAAATACTGGGCGCACCCATTTAAAAGATTTTTTTTTTAATTATTATTGTTATTATTATTGTTATTATTATTTAAATGGTCAACTTAATGTTTGTAAATGTTTAAATTGCAACTTTAGGCAGTTTTGAATATTTTTACGTTAGGCGTCCATTATTCATTTTGCTAGCTAGGGTTCACTGTACAAAAAATCATAAATTAGATTTTCCATAATATGACCCCTTTAAAATGTGGAAAACGTAATGGCTAGCTTCCCCCCCCTTGCGATGAACTCAAAGTGACCTCCTCCGTTGCCTAAAAGTGGAATTTACACTTTGTATTTCCACTCGTCTGTCTTTCATCCAGAGCCAGCGAAAACAGTGACAAGCGTTAGGAATCTCATCACCGCAGAAGAAAACACTGATCCCGATAAATTTAGCTTCCACGGCTTTCTGGAGGAAAGTCCTTGCGTTGTGAAATATGGTAAGAGGGAGGATGTGGATGATATGCAGCAGTTTGCGAAAGTCTTAGATGTGTTGTTTTAACAATACGATGCTAAGTAGGGTGTCACTCAGGAAAGTGCGGACCTCCTGGTAAAAAAAGGATATTTGTTTGTCATCTATTTGTCATTCGTTTGTAAGCGAGCAGGCAACTTCCTGGTTTGTGGAGAATGGCCGACAGATGGGCGCCACCATTATAATATAGTATAGTTACCTGCATTGTAACATTATCGTTATTGTAGGCAAAAAATGTGATATTGTATCACAAGTTACAAATCAAAATTTAAGACTGAAACCAAAATTGAAAATTTCAGGAATTAGATTTTCTATTTTTCCTTTGTCCTAAAAATGGTCACTTTTTAATTATTACATATTTTTATCCAGATCCTCACCACAATTTGAATGGCTTCCATTGAGAAAGGAAATCCATTTTCATATCTGTCTTGTGATTTTGTGTTTTTCATTTTTTTTTTTTTTTTGTCCAACCAACTGGCGCACTCCCCACCTCAGTGAGCTCATATGAGGACGGAGAGGGTTTTATTTATTTAGATTTGGTGCACCGTTTGAAGAGTGCCAGACAACGTGCCCGCAGGCACGCAACAGAATCCCGATCTGTGTCAGCGAGACAAAAACGCAGTCGGTTCATGGCAGACGACAGCGAGCTGTCAATCACCAGCACTGAGGAAGTTCTTTAAAAAAAAAAAAACATATTGTGTTTAAAGTTGTTGAACATAAAGTAGCCTTTAACAAAAAAAATTTAAAACCCGCCCCATCTAAATCTTTTTTAAAAAGTCTATTCAATTATGCGAACATTTAATGTAAAAGAAATAGATTTCTGGCAGGCCACCCAGCACCCAGATTCATATTCAATCTGTTTATTTGGCAATATTTTTTATTATTATTATTTTTTAAACATTTTCAATCACAAACACACACTGAGAGCATCCATTTTGTCCAATGACGTTAAAAACGTAGACCCATAAAAGTAGTACAGTCTCCTGAAAAGAAACCCATTCAAAAGTATTAGCAAGTTTTCCGAAAAAGATCATAGCCGAAGGAGTCGCTGTTTTATAAATATATCGAATTTTCTGATTGGCTTATCTTTAGTGAACATGGGACTGAAATATCCACAAAACATTCCTGAACACATCTCATCCTATGTGGCTCTGAGAATCCTTTTTGAACATCTCTGTTGTTTATCGTGTTTAAAAAAAAAAACACGTTTCTCGCCGGAGGGTGTTTTTTTTTTTTTTTTTTTTTTTTTTTAAATCATATTATTATTCTTGACGTTCCCCAGCGTCCCGCGCATTTCTAGCTCCACATATTCCCACATTTGGACGGCCCGGAAAAGTCTGTTTCTCTGTCTGGCAGATAGTTGGGATTCCTCTGCTCGGACATCCTTAGCCTCGGGCCGCCATATCAGCACCCCCCCCACCCACATGCTCTGCCACTCAGCGGGTCCTTTGCCCTCACAAGACCCTGCTACTTAACTAACAACACTTGTTAGATTTTTCTACAAGTGCACAACTACTTTTTGTGCGTGTGTCACCGGTATTACTATTCTCATAAAACATACACTTATCCCAGACGGACAAATTGACTGTATAAAGAGAATAGGACATGTTACCATTTTTGGTTACTGGAAACCCAAATGCCCCATTAATACACCCACCTAAATTGTTACCTAAAAACTGAAATAGTAATTACATGAAATATAATTCAAAAGTTATATTCGGTGTGAAAATCGCTGAGTAACTTGAAATGCAATATTATCATGATATTTTGCCAATATTGTTCATGATTCTAGCTGATCTAAATTTATATGTTGGAACAAAATCAATCTATGAAGATATCCATCCATCCATCCATCTTCTTCCGCTTATCCGGGGTCGGGTCGCGGGGGCAGCAGCTTCAGGAGGGAAACCCAGACTTCCCTCTCCCCAGCCACTTCAACCAGCTCCTCCGGTGGGATCCCAAGGCGTTCCCAGGCCAGCCGAGAGACATAGTCTCTCCAGCGTGTCCTGGGTCGTCCCCGGGGCCTCCCACCGGTGGGACATGCCCGGAACACCTCCCCAGGGAGGCGTCCAGGAGGCATCCGAACCAGATGCCCGAGCCACCTCAGCTGGCTCCTCTCAACGCGGAGGAGCAGTGGCTCGACTCTGAGTCCCTCCCGGATGACCGAGCTTCTCACCCTATCTCTAAGGGAGAGCCCGGACACCCTGCGGAGGAAACTCATTTCGGCCGCTTGTATCCGGGATCTCGTTCTTTCGGTCACGACCCACAGCTCGTGACCATAGGTGAGGGTTGGAACGTAGATCGACCGGTAAATCGAGAGCTTTGCCTTTTGGCTCAGCTCTTTCTTCACCACGACGGACCGATACAGAGTCCGCATCACTGCAGACGCTGCACCGATCCGCCTGTCGATCTCCCGCTCCATCCTACCCTCACTCGTGAACAAGACCCCAAGATACTTGAACTCCTCCACTTGGGGCAGGATCTCATCCCCGACCTGAAGACGACACTCCACCCTTTTCCGACTGAGGACCATGGTCTCGGATTTGGAGGTGCTGATCCTCATCCCAGCCGCTTCACACTCGGCTGCGAACCGCTCCAGTGAGAGCTGAAGGTCCCGGCCTGATGAAGCCAACAGCACCACATCATCTGCAAAGAGCAGAGATGCAATGCTGAGGCCACCAAACCGGAACCCCTCCACTCCTCGGCTGCGCCTAGAAATTCTGTCCATAAAAGTTATGAACAGAATCGGTGACAAAGGGCAACCTTGGCGGAGTCCAACCCTCACCGGAAACGAATCCGACTTACTGCCGGCAATGCGGACCAAACTCTGGCAATGGTCGTACAGGGACCGAACAGCCCGTAACAAGGGGCCCGGCACCCCGTACTCCCGAAGCACCCCCCACAGAACTCCCCGAGGGACACGGTCGAACGCCTTCTCCAGATCCACAAAACACATGTGGACTGGTTGAGCGAACTCCCACGCACCCTCGAGGATCCTGCGGAGGGTGTAGAGCTGGTCCACTGTTCCACGGCCAGGACGAAAACCACACTGCTCCTCCTGGATCCGAGATTCGACCTCCCGACGGACCCTCCTCTCCAGCACCCCTGAATAGACCTTACCAGGGAGGCTGAGGAGTGTGATCCCTCTGTAGTTGGAACACACCCTCCGGTCCCCCTTCTTAAAAAGGGGGACCACCACCCCGGCCTGCCAATCCAGAGGCACTGTCCCCGATGTCCACGCGATGTTGTAGAGGCGTGTCAACCACGACAGCCCCACAACATCCAGAGTCTTTAGGAACTCCGGGCGGATCTCATCCACCCCCGGGGCCCTGCCACCGAGGAGCTTTCCAACCACCTCAGTGACTTCGACCCCAGAGATAGGAGAGCCCACCCCAGAGTCCCCAGACTCTGCTTCCTCAAAAGGAGACGTGTTGGTGGAATTGAGGAGGTCTTCGAAGTATTCCCCCCACCGCTTCACGACGTCCCGAGTCGAGGTCAGCAGCACCCCATCGCCACTATACACAGTGTTAATGGTGCACTGCTTTCCTCTCCTGAGACGCCGGATGGTGGACCAGAATTTCCTCGAAGCCGTCCGGAAGTCGTTTTCCATGGCCTCACCGAACTCCTCCCATGTCCGAGTTTTTGCCTCAGCAACCGCCGAAGCCGCGTTCCGCTTGGCCATCCGGTACCTGTCAGCTGCCTCCGGAGTCCGACAGGCCAAAAAGGCCCGATAGGACTCCTTCTTCAGCTTGACGGCATCCTTTACCGCTGGTGTCCACCAGCGGGTTCGAGGATTACCGCCGCGACAGGCACCGACCACCTTACGGCCACAGCTCCGATCGGCCGCCTCAACAATGGAGGCGCGGAACATGGTCCATTCGGACTCAATGTCCCCCACCTCCCCCGAGACAAGGGAGAAGCTCTGCCGGAGGTGGGCATTGAAACTCTTTCTGACAGGGGATTCCGCCAGACGTTCCCAGCAAACCCTCACAATACGTTTGGGTCTGCCAGGTCGGACCGGCATCTTCCCCCACCATCGGAGCCAACACACCACCAGGTGGTGATCAGTTGACAGCTCCGCCCCTCTCTTCACCCGAGTGTCCAAAACATGCGGCCGCAAATCCGATGACACGACTACAAAGTCGATCATCGAACTGCGGCCTAGGGTGTCCTGGTGCCAAGTGCACATATGGACACCCTTATGCCTGAACATGGTGTTCGTTATGGACAAACCGTGACGAGCACAGAAGTCCAATAACAGAACACCGCTCGGGTTCCGATCAGGGGGGCCGTTCCTCCCAATCACGCCCCTCCAGGTCTCACTGTCATTCCCCACGTGAGCGTTGAAGTCCCCCAGCAGGACGAGGGAGTCCCCAGAGGGAGCGCTCTCCAGCACACCCTCCACGGACTCCAAGAAGGGTGGGTACTCTGAGCTGCTGTTTGGTGCATATGCACAAACAACAGTCAGGACCCGTCCCCCCACCCGAAGGCGGAGGGAGGCTACCCTCTCGTCCACCGGGGTAAACCCCAACGTACAGGCGCCGAGCCGGGGGGCAATAAGTATGCCCACACCTGCTCTGCGCCTCACACCGTGGGCAACTCCAGAGTGGAAGAGAGTCCAACCCCTCTCAAGAGGACTGGTACCAGAGCCCAAGCCGTGTGTGGAGGCGAGTCCGACTATGTCTAGTCGGAACTTCTCGGCCTCGCACACCAGCTCGGGCTCCTTCCCTGCCAGAGAGGTGACATTCCATGTCCCAAGAGCCAGCTTCTGTAGCCGGGGGTCGGTCCGCCAAGGTCTCCTCCCTTGGCCGCCACCCAGCCCACACTGCACCCGACCCCTTTGGCCCCTCCCACCGGTGGTGAGCCCGTGGGAAGAGGGACCCACGTTGCCCCTTCGGGCTGTGCCCGGCCGGGCCCCATGGGTGCAGGCCCGGCCACCAGGCGCTCGCCAGCGAGCCCCGCCTCCAGGCCTGGCTCCAGAGGGGGGCCCCGGTGACCCGCGTCCGGGCGAGGGAAACGCGTCTCCAAAATTTTTAATCATCATAGGGGTCTTCTGAGCCGTTCTTAGTCTGGCCCCTCACCTAGGACCTGTTTGCCATGGGTGACCCTGCCAGGGGCATAAAGCCCCAGACAACATAGCTCCTAGGATCATTGCGACACGCAAACCCCTCCACCACGTTAAGGTGCCGGCTCACGGAGGGGTCTATGAAGATACTTCACCAGATATACTGTCTGCAACTGATAACAAAATAAAAAAATAATTTAATATTAAATATTAATAAAAATAAATGTTAAAGTTAATATTTACTTACTTCATTATTTTTCCATGTACAATTAATACCTTTAAAGAGTAATTTTTCAACTTGCTGTCGACTGATGATGACATCACCTGTGCTGAGGAAGTAGGTAATGGCCAATCATGGCTCACCTGTTTTCTGTGTTTGGTCAATAAACTGAGCCATGATTGGTCGTTACTTACTTCCTCAAAACAGGTGATGTCATCATCCGTTGACAGCAAACAGAAAAATTACTTTTTAAAGATATTAATTGTACGTGAAAAATAATGAAGTTACATCATTAATTATAGACAAAATGTAAACTTTTTACTACTGAAAATGGCTCAGAGTCAAATATCCCTAAAATACTGAGATTGTATTGCAAGTTAAAAATTATAGGGTTCCTAAGTAGGCGTTTCAAAGTTTGTCCCCAGTGTTGAGTGAAACTGGTGTTGGGGGGCACATTTTGGGGGGCTTATTATTTATCTTTTCTTTTTTTATTTTTTTTATTATTGTGAATCCTCGAAATGATCATCAAACTTAGCAATTAACTGTCACACATTGGGTCTGTTATACCTGCTTCCAAATGGAGCTTATTTGCCTACTGTATGACACCTGTTGTTCGCCCCCCTCCAAATTGCTTCTTCAAACCAAAATGGCTGACTTCCTCTTTAGTGTTGCTCCTTGTGGCTTTTTAGTCATCAGGCTATGATAGATACATTATGTTCACCCAATTTTGTTTCATTCAGGGAAACAGGTGACAAATTGTTTTCCAGGGAAAACTACTGAGTGAGTTTTGGGCGGGGTCATGTTCCGATCCCTAAAAATATACATACATTTTCACCAAGATAGATAGATGACCAAGTTTTCTCTTGTTGTCAGATGCACGCTACAGACAGCAGTGTCCAGTTTGAGGACGATCGATGGAACAAATGCAGACGTCCACCTGACGCACTCGGCTGTTGCTCAGCAGATGGACTCGACCTCGGACGGTCTCCTCAGCTTGATTCGGACGCAACGTCAGCAAATTAGCGATTTACAGCAGCAGCAGCGCATCGAGCAGCTCAGGTATGTCGATGTAAGGTGCTGGCCTTGCCTGAAAAGACACAGTAAGGCTGCCGTTTTGGTTTGACAAAGCAATTTTGCCCATTTTCGGAGCTCTTTCAAAGATGACCTCCTCGAGATTGTGTCCAATTGCTACCAAATTTGAAGTATGTATACTAAATAGACCGTAAATTGAGAAGCATTTGGCTTTTCGGCACTGTGTAATTGGAAGAATTCACCCCCTAAAGCCAGTTTCACTTAGCACCACAAAATTTGGTATCATGAGTAGATAAAAAAAAATAAAAAATCTAAAAAAAAACATGCGGATCATCTGCATTTATGGTTTGACGTGGCCATTTTAGGTTCATTTTGCTCATGCCAGGGGTCCTTCAAAGTCAGACTCCTCGGGGACATGTATGTTTGGCTACCAAATTAGAATTTGAATTTGTGTTGTGAAATATTTTAGTGTTTGTGATTGTCTGTGGGTTGAGCGGGGCGCCGAAGTTTTGATGACACGTGTGTAAAATAGGACGCTAATGCTTAAATTAACGGTAATTTTGGGGGGAAACAAAGACTCAACAATGTCAATCTTGAGTCATGCCTGTCATGAGTTTGCTGTGATTCCAACTTTTACTTCCTGGTAGTATGCTGACCCTTGTCGCCGTAGAGTATAAACTTTTTATGTTTTTTTGTAGTGGTGTCAGGTGATGAAATTTTTTAAAATTGTAATTAAACACATGACTTCAATAGTTAACTGACGATTAATTGCAAATTTTATATCTGTTCTAAATCCATCCATCCATTTTCTTAGCCGCTTTTCCTCACAAGGGTCGCGGGGGTGCTGGAGCCTATCCCAGCGGGCTTCGGGCAATAGGCGGGGTACACCCTGAACCGGTTGACAGGCAATCCAGGTATCTGTTCTAAATGTACAATAAAATATTTTTTCTAAGTTTTCATCCTCTTGTTAATGCAACAGTAGAATTTTTTTTAAACTATTAGAAATATGGCTGCATCTTTTAGTCATTCATCCAGTAATTTCATAATAATTAATCAAATTGAGTTAAAATTAAAAAGATGTGCTGTACTGTAAAAAACGAGTGTGATATTGATTTGCATTGAGATCATCTTTCTGCCACTAGATGGCATAATTGCATTTGGAAGACACTGGTGACAGCTCAGTGCATTTTTCTTTTCATACTAAGAGCTATCTAATCTTTAACATGAAGTAAATTGTGAAATTCTGCACATTTTAAAATTTTTAAAATACAACTTGACCCCAGTCTCCACAAATATATGCATTATTATTACATTTATTACTGCTAAATTTTGACATGGACGTGTCTGCTGCGTTGCGACTGGAATTCCCCCATTACAGGCTTTCCAAGTAAGCGCATGTTTACAAAAAATAATAGCGTTAAACGCACTAATTTTGGCACCTCTTTTTTTGTAACTATTAGTGCTAGGAATCCTAAAAGTGATAATTTGGTAGCTGACTTTACCAGGTAATCAAGTAGTGCAGCAAGCAACAAACAAATTGGGTGGCACAAAGGACACCTTATCTTTTTATTCTCATCTTGAGAGACCCTCGAGCCGGTCAGGAATGTCGGGTTACCTTCTTGTTATGTCTGATGCACAGGGTGTAGCGAGCCTTAAGACAACGTTCATCTATTTTCACAAGGCCTTCCACGTCGCGGTGCTCCTCGGACCACCAAGGCTTTAAAAAACGGCGCTCAACTTTCCACTGGTCTTCGTGACCCATCCAAATTACGGCCGCACAAAAGATGAAAAGTGGCGTCGACGACTCCCACAGGTCACGCTGAGGACTGTTGTGGCTTGAGGGAGGCCGGTGGCGTTGTTCACCCCACCCAGTGTGCCCTCTACTCCCCTCTGGCCACTGGACAATGAGCCAGTTTGTGGTCTTTGCAGAGAACAGCGCCGGCCATTTAACCCCTGGCCTGACCCGGTGTCACTGCAAGGCTTATAGACGAGCTTGAGCGCATTGCCTACACGGCCGTCCAGTAAAGGTGGAGGGGAACCATGGGGTCTGGCGGGGGTACGGTTTCACAACTTTGCCCGACAGGATGCAGGATGAAAGAGCGCTTGTAGACAATATCACTTTTACTTTTAAAAGTCGGTGCACGCAAGACTGCTGCAAAGTGGTCCAATATGTTGGACCCATACTTGAAAAATACAGTGAAGACGTGTAAAACTAGAAGGCGGAAGGTTCACAAAAAGGCTGTTCTCGTGAAAAATAGATAAGGGGTTCCCAGATTTGGCTGTGCGTATCTGTGGGGGTGCGTGAGCATTCACGTTGCTCTACTCCCCCAATCCATCCCAATTTTGATTGTTCAATACAATTGTTAATCAGTTTTGCGGCTGATTTGGATCAGATTAGGAGTTTTGTAGTACAAGCTCTAGAATTCACCTGAAATGGCTGCTTCAATCCAAAATGGCAGACTTCTTGTTGAATTCTGTTTTATGCATCCTGTTACAATAGACATGTCCACCTAATTTTATGGTAGTGATAAACCAATTTGGGGGTTTTTCAAGGCCGATATTGATATTGATTATTCGTAGTCAAGAAGACCGATAACCGATATTTCAAGCCGATATTCATATGCAGTAACAGACAAAATATTACCATCAACATTTTAAAAATGTTCTTTTTCTTTTCATTTTAAACATATAAAGAATTGACAGGTTTTACTATTGTAAATAAAGTTTTCCAAGATTTCAGAATTTCTTTTTTATTTTATTTTATTATTTTTTTTATTTTTAAAAATAAAAAGTGTAGGGAGTTCCCAGCGTCAGCATCATTTTTTTTTATTTTTTTTTTTAATAAAGTGGAAATTTAAATAAATCCATAAATGTATTTTGGGTTTTGTCAGAATTCGTAAAATGTTTCAAAAGACTTTTGCAGACAGGGAAAATCGAAATGTCTTTGCGACAAGTAAAAACTGTTTGTGAACATCTTTAAAATCCTAATGAAACACCCTAAATTCGCTACGTTCGCAAACATTCACCTCTCAGTGAGAGACCAGCTTTATCGGCATTTAGATTCCTAAAAAAGCCGATGTCTATATTTGTCAAAATGCTAAATATTGGCACCAATAATCAGCCCTGCCAATAATTGGTCTATTCCTAATTTATCTGTGTAATTGGTGTCTGGAACTCTTTTCTTTTTTAACTTTCCAAAAATCCTCAAAATGTGACAAATTTAACACGATGCTCTGCCGAAGTAAGATGCTGTAGGTGTGCCAGGTGTGTCAAACTCATTTTTGTTGCTGGCCACGTCGTAATTCGTTTTGACTGTGAACCCACATAGACGTATGATCGCCTCATACTGGGGCCAGTAAACCTGTTGAAAGTGGTTCTATATGAGTTCATCAAAGTAAAAGCCTGGGAGTTTGCCCCCCAAATGGCTGCTTCAAACCTAAATGAACAAGTTCCTGTTCAATTTCAGACATTGGTTGTTGAGACGTTTTCGTACTTCCTGTTATGATAAACCTGTCCATCCAATTTCATGTGAAACTGCTGTTGTGGAGGGAATTTTTTTTTCTAACATTCAATGGGGCACTACTCAGGTTCCACTGTACTCCTCTGAATGTTTAATGATCACCTATTAAGACTGTAAGAAGTTTTTATATGTAAACCTTGAGTGGAACAGTGTTTTACATTCTCAGAATGACCCCGGAGTGAACCAGCAGGTAAAAGAGGGAGGGTTACCGGGGTCGCATCCCTTCGGACCTCCGGACCCCCTCTCCCTCTTTGTCCCACTGTGAGGAAAGAGGCAGGTCTTTGTAGGGAGGGACGTGGTCTACGGGTTATTGGCCTGCTACCCTAGAAGAGCTGGAGGGCAAAAATTGGGGATCAGAGACAAGGCTGCTAATAGATTCATTAAGTTTTCATTGAGGTGGCTTTGTAGCTACTAAATCCCCTAAATGAAAGAGTCACTATCCGCTGTTAGGCTTAGGAGACACACTTACCCTCACTTGGAGGTCCACAATGAAGTTAAAGTGTGTCTGATGTTAGTCACAATTATTACAAGTAAAGGAGGTCCTCGGTTTATAATGAAGTTCTATTGTGAGGAAAATGACATAATTCTACATAAGTGGGGACATGCCTGTCGCCAAAAGTAGGTAACCGCCTCCAGAGACCACATGAGTAGCCCGCAGGCCTGTTGTGAAAATAGTTCACCTGTGAGATGCCTCTAATTTTTTTAAGCATTGCTATTTATATAAAAAAAAAAAAAAAAAGTATAAATATAGCACCACTTTTTGCACCAGTGAGCTGCATCTAACTTTTTATGTTTCTATCCTTTTTTTTTTCTCTTTTTTTTAAGTACACACATCGTTATAAATCTGGAAATTACGATGTTGGAAAAACAAAATACTGTAGTTTGGTTCAAAGGTCAATTTTGTGTACATGACCACACTTTCAACACATTTCAGAAGTGTGTATCAAACTGATATCTATTCGTATTAATAAGTACCCAAGAAATAGCTCTCAGTTTCAAAAAGGTCGGTGACCCCTCCTTTAGTGATGAGGCATGGGGAGGGAAAATGGCTCATTGGACCCAATTTTGACACTTTCTTTTCGGGGTCTACTCACTTTTGTTGCCAGCTGTTTGGACTTAAAGACAATAAATGTGTAGTTATTTAGTAGTGTAGTGGTAAATGCTGCTTCTCTTTGTGCTGAAGCCAAGCCAGGATGCAAAAAAATGGGTGGGTTGGGCCCGGAAGGCGCAAAAACTCTTCTAAACAAATCATGCAGGAGACCCGCTGCCAAAAGTCGGAACAACATTCAATCTGTGTACTGGCAACGTAATTGTGCATTATAGCAAAGTGCCATTACTTCAGTGTTGTCCCATGGAAAGATATAATAAAATATTTACAAACATTTTATTTACGGATATACTGTGAGCAAAACGCACTGTGTAAAATGTTGCTTATCAACAGCGAATCTTCCCACCCGCTGGACGGCATCAAACTTTCCTGCGGACACTTGTCGCCAGATTTGTGCCTGGCCGAGGAGCAGCGACGCGCCCTAGAATGTGCCCACATTGGTCAGACATCCGCCAGCCAGGCAACCTTGGAGGAAACTCTTGATGAGGTTTCGCCCGTCGCTTCCAGCAGTGGCAGTGCAACGTCATTTTGTGATGCTAATGCATCAGCAGTGAACGGAACAAGGAGCAGTGTGCAAATGACATCGTGCCATCAAAACTGGGACCTTGTTAAAAGGTAATTCACTCTTGAGTTTGTTCACTCTACCAAAACATGGAAATGCATCATTTTGATCACAGTTTGTCAGTGGAGTTTTGCAAACGCTACAAAAAAAACAAACATGCAATTTTGGATATTTCAGTCACAATGAAAACGCTTGCCCCACTAAATATACAGATGGATTTGTATTTCGAGAGGAATTTGTTCTCTCATCTTCTCCGTTTTCTATCAGCAGTTCTGTTGCGTCAGAAGCTGGAGGAGGAAAAGCAACAGATGAGCGGAACCCTGAATCTGCTGTGCTGAGGAGCAATTTTGCCCAGCACCAAGCAGCAACTATCATCCAGGTAAAAACGCTGGAAATAATAGAACTAACATTCCCAAATGTTTGGACGCACCTCCCACAATGGGCTGGTTGAGTCCCCCTCAGTTTATCGCCAATAAAGGCATTATTTGATGATTAAAACACATGGAAATGAATTATTGATAAAGTGTTATAGATAACTGCAGTATTTCACTTTTAATGTGACACACCCCCATTTGGGAATCCCTGTAGAGATGTTCTTCACTGGTTGGCCTCCTACATGCCGTGTAGCCTTGTTGCGCTAATTCAACACTTCCTGCAGATCTATTATTTAACATACGTGTTAAATCGGTCCTTTGAGGTACGGACGCTCATGTGTGTAAATACTAGCATTATATTTACAATAAAAAATAGAAAATATTTTAAAAAGTTATATTTTCTCAAGATACAAGTTTTCTTTTTTCAAGAAAGTTTTTTTTCTCTTCGATAAAGAAGCTTACAAGAATAGTATGTTAAAAAAAAAAGGTACAATCTTACAAGAATAAATGTCACAAGACTAGAACTTGTAATCATTCAAAAATAAGGTATTTTCTTGAGAAAGAAGTGAACATAATGAGAATCAATTCAGATTTTTAAAATACTTATAACTTGAGCAGAATGTCATTTTTTTCTAAATCTTACAAGAATGTAATTTTTTTCTCAAAAAAAAAAAGAGACAAAAACTTGTCAAATTGTGATGATAGTAAAGATGTATTTTTTATTTAAAGGGATACTTCACTTATTTAGCCATTTATGGCAGTCAAACATTAATATTTTGCCTATAATAAATTGGATATTTTCATTATTTTTCATATACAATTAGTACCTTTAAAAACACATTTTGCAACTTGCTGTCGACTGAAAATGACATCACAAGGGCTCAGGTAACCAATCACAGCTCAGCTTGTTAATGCCATATGACCAAACCTAGAAAACAGGTGAGCTGTGATTGGTTACCTGAGCCCTTGTGATGTCATTTTCAGTCGACAGCAAGTTGCAAAATGTGTTTTTAAATGTACTATTTGTACATGAAAAATAATGAAAGTATCAAATTAATTATAGACAAAATATTAACTTTTTATTACTATAATGGGCTAAATAAGTGAAGTCTCCCTTTAAAAAAAAGCACTTTTACCACAATAATGTCATATTTTTTTTGTAAAAATGTTTAGTTTATTTAATTTTAATGTCTCTTTTTTAAAAAAAAATATAAAAAAGAACATCCATGTGTTGGGAAGGTGCATCGTGATTTATCAAATTCCAAAGATGTGTAGTAGTAGGAGTCCCCCCTGTTCTCCCCTAATTCCCACGGGGACTCATAGGATTTAGAGGCACACTGGAGCTCCATTTGTCTTGGAGCAACCCGAAGTCACGCAGAGTTCAGGGGGAAAAAAAAGAAAAAAGTAGAGGTTAAACATGTTTTATGTATGGAATGAGCTAGTACACAGTATTTTAGCCATGTGATTCATGGAGCATTAAAAATTAAAAAAAAGATTTGCGTGTGTTCCACATCCAGGCGCGATGGAGAGGCTTCACATTGAGGAGGAGACTGACGGCTGCTCTTGCCGCCGTCACATCCCTGCAAGGTGACGACGACGCGTCTGAGGTGGTGGACATGGAGGAGTTTGTCCTGGCTGAGGTGTGTATGTACATCTTTTGCTAAGACACATGCTCACAAAAAAAAACTCTCAGAACAAAAACTCAAAATGGATATCTAAATTATTCTTGGAGACTATGTGATAAGTTCATTCAAGCTATGCATTCATCAACATGTTCATTTTAGTCCCTTAATTTTCTTTTGACACTGTTATAGGCCATCTGACCAATTAATAAAAAGCTATGTGGCTGTACATGCAGCTATTAGAATCCCAGAATAATTCTTGGGCACTACAGTAGACCATTTGACGAGCTAATAAAGCTATGTGGCCGACTCATTATGCTGTATGACGGCATAGTATTTGAAGCCCTGAATAATGTTTGGACACTAAAGTAGCCTCTCAAATACAGATGTAGCTATGTGACTGTAGCATAGTTGAATACATCATTACAAACTGAGAAAGCTATGCACAAAGTGATCTCAATCCTTGTATTATTCTTGGATGCTCGAGTAGACAATCTGACTGATTAATAGAACTATGTGGCAATCCGTGTAGTGATTTGTAACAATAAATTAGACTTCGGTACAAAAGTAGAGCATCTAAAGCTACCGTATGTGGCCAGCCACATAGCAATTCGATCCCTGAATTCTTCATAAACACTACACTAGACCATCTAACTAATTAATAGTGCTATGCGTCCATTCGCGTAGAAATTTAGAATAAACAGGTGAACCTAGCTCTTTTTCGGATGAAAAATATCCAATGAAGTGTATTTTCCGTCTATATCAAAAGGCAATGCTGGAGCAAGGCTGGACTTTACGTGAGGATGCACCTGCCAGATGTTCCTCGGAGTCCAAGCAGCCATTGTTTTGGCAGGTAAGGTTGCACACATTGCGAGATCAGTTTGTACTTTTTAATATGAGTATCGGCTTTTACATGACAAGACTGCTTAAAATCATTGCAGTTCTTTCCTTGTGCCTATGTATTAATTCGCTGTCCCTTTGTCATGGCTCTTATCGCCCCCCTACAGGGGATTTCTTTCCGCCTGTCGCTGATTGATCTTTAAAAGTGTTCCCTGCAAAAACATGCTGGCTTTTTTTTTCTTGAGGCATGATGTCATTTTTCACATTTCTTTGTTTTCTCTGCCTTCATTTACCTCCCGTTGGATCTTTACTTTGGCCGGAGAGCTCGCTTGCGCTGTACTGTACATCATGTGAGCTGTTTGGGTCCGGCTGAAACGGCCCAGCTGTTTTTACGGCCTGCCGTAGTAAGTATTGTTTGTATTCTAGCCCACAGGCTTCTATCCGGAACCATCCCAGTGTGTTCTACCACCTCTGCCCACACGGCGGCTTACGCAAGCCTGGGAAGTCAAAGAACGTGAGGGGGTTTCGCCACAGAGCTCCAATATGTAAGACGGACACCCGCCCATGTCGAATGCTAATGCCAGAAGGGTAGCAGTTATCACCACTTACGATTTCTAACCATTATCTCTGGAATTGCATCATAAAAACAAATATATATATATTTTTTCATTTTAGGAAAAAGTCTCCTTCAACCTCCGTGGCAAGCGACTTCTCTGAGAGATCAGAAAGAATTCTGGAGGAATGGTAAACTCTCTCATGATGAAGAAGGAGTAATAGAATCTTCAGTATCTTCTCTATGCGGAGTCCCACAGGGTTCCATTCTTAGTCCTTTTCCATTTGAACTTTAAATGATGACATTGTCCATTATTCACAGTTCCATGTTACATTTAAGAACATTGTCTAAGATTTTGAATCATTTCATGCCTGCAGGGGATTCACTAACAGGCACACTGCTGAGCTGATGCTGAGGAGAGCCCAGAAGATGAAGTCCCAGCGGAAAAGCACAGGTGTGTAACATTTAAGCTTTGTAATAAATCGTAAACTCAAGATAAGACATTCAACTCAGAACTGTCTGATTTTTGTAGTGTTGTAAAAGGAGGGTTAAAAGTAAACGTGCTGTAATCCTTGATCATGGGACTATTTTGACTTGTCCCGTGGAAAAAAATTGCATAATATGTCTGCTTTAAACCTAACTGACCCTGACGGCATTTCCTAAACCGAAAAAATAAAATAAAAAATAAATAATCTGAAACGTTGCATGGTTTGATGTTTGTTCCCCGGGCTGCGCTTTGACAGCAGAGCACCTTTCCAGCTCGCGTGCGCTAACGAGCCGTAACGCACAGCAGAAGCCAGACTGTCGCTTCTTATTGAGCTTCATTTGCGGAAAAGGACAAGCCTCGTGTCGTCGTCGTCTGGGTTTCGTGCGGTCCGGGTTGACGTGGCCCTGCTGCGCCGCTCCAACGGTAGTCCAACCCTTTGATCGGAATGTCATCTTGTCATCCCGCCCCGACGCCGGCCAGGTCTTTGTCGAGTATAACTCGTGGTGGCAACCAGAGCCGTGCTCTCATACTTCCCAGAAGTGAGGTTGTGGTTCTCTGCTTTTTTTTTTTTTTTTAGGCATGATTTAACCTCCTCCTGCCCTCCCATTGTAGGTCCATCAAGGCATCTGGATGCCTGGCGAAGCCAACCACTTACCACCTTCCAGCTGGAGGCTCCAATCAGGCTGACACGGCGCAGCAGAAGTGCTACAAGGGGTAAGACTATGCTGTTTGCGGCGGGTCGTCCATACGTGTCATTGTTTAAAGCAGGGGTGGGCCAATACACCGCGGGATATTAACTCATTTGCTCCCAAAAACGTATAAATACGTTCTATTTTAAATGTTTTAAGTGTCCCAAAGACGTATTTATACATGTCTTGTTTTTTATTTATTTATTTTTTTTATGCAGGAGCATACAGAAGGCTTTGATGCAGCCTCTCAACTGCAGAGAATGGGTGAAAAAAAACTGTAGTAATTGCAAAAAGGGCCAGCAGGTGTTCAGCAGAGTATAAGAGATCAACCCAGGGCCATGTTGAAAACAAGCTATTTCCCCACAATTCTAAACAGATGTTTGACTAATGATGAAGCTTAGCTACATTGCTGCAAAAATGGAAACAGATGAAAGAAGAAACTTTAATCTTTCTTTTGGTCGGTTCCATGCCTTTATAGCACTCGAACACAATATTCTGTGGGCCTTGCAAAATCAGTCAAAATCCAGTAAAACAGCCGGGAGTGAATGAGTCAATGACAAAGCAATCCAGCAATAAAATCATTTGATGATATATAGAGGTGATTTTAACACAGCCGAGTGAAATCTCACATTGCAAAATATAAAGTAGAAGTGTCAGGCGATACAAATTTGTAATCGTATGACTCGCATGACTTCATTAGTTAACTCATGATTAATCGCAAATTTTATATCTGTTCTAAACGTACAATAAAATGTACAACAAAATGTTTTCATACTCTAATTCACACAAAAATGGGAAAAATGTTAAACTAACAAATATGGCTGCATCATTTAGTCATTGATACAGTAATTTCATAATACTTCATAAAATTGAGTTAAAATGAGAAAGATGTACTGTACTGTAAGAAAAAATGTGTGATGTTGATTTGTGTTGTGGTCATTTTTCTGCCACTAGATGGCCTAATTAGATTTGTAAGACGGTGACAGCTCAGTGCATTTTTCTTTTCATATTAAGAGCTATCTAATCTTTAACATGAAGTAACGTGAAATTCTGCACATTTTTAAAATTTTAAAATCCAACTTGACCCCAGTCTCCACAAATACAGTATATGCATTATTATGATATTTATTACTACCAAAGTTTGACATGGACGTGTCTGCTGCGTTGCAACTGGAATTCATTCCCCCAGTTAATTAATCACGTGCTAAAAAAGTAGTGGCGTTAAAGGAGCTTTAAATTAAATCAAAATTAACACACTCAATTTCGACACCCCTACTATAAAGCCTTTTATACAGAGATCCTGCTAAATAAGCATAAGAGGCTCTGAGGAAGTTCAAGAAGAGACATTTCTCCCTTGGCCTCTTTGGCCTGCCCTGAGGTGAGGAGATGATTTGACATTGTGACATCGGCAGCCAAACTTCAGAGGCAGAGAAGAAGCTGGAGGGAAGAGAGAGTAATGAGTGATAGCAGAGTGCGAATCTGGTCTCAATTCACTCACAATTTTGTCTACTTGATGTGCAAACTAGGTCTGCCCACATAGCTATTATTTATTATTCTTCTGTATGAATGGCAGCAGGTGGATACGCAGGTTAATTACAGTATATCTTCTGCCATCTAGTGGGAGAGCAGTTCATTGTTCTCTATTTCACTATCCATCAATGGCAAAAATAGGTGAACTAAGAAGATACATCATTTGTAGTTAATTAAATAATAAATGTCTTACCAATTAAGCAAAATTGGATGATTTCCCAGCACAGTGGTTGGGAATCACTGCACTAAGCCAATGGCGTGTCAATAGCTGGCTCCCTATGCTGTGATCCGTATTGGACCCACGCCGACCTTCCCTGGCGCACCCCTGGCCGTGACCTGTGGAAGACACCCCACCTTCCTCCCCTCCTCCTCGTCCGGATCAAGCACCCCCCCCAAGTGCCCGAGGCCTGAGGAGGCAGCCAGGCCTGGCTCGGCCCGCCACGCTCTGCCCAACAGGGGTTAACGTTTCAGGGGGTTTCGAGTCCGGGTCCTTCTGGAGGTGATTAGCCCCAAAAAGCCATGACAGATTCTTTCCAAGATATCTGACGCGGCGTGTTTATTTTATCCGGGCTTTGTGTGGATGTGCTGGACATGAGTAACCCACTTGAAACGGGTATCGGCTTACACGGAGAGTCGGGGAAAGATGATGGAAGGGGGAGGGGGGGTGACGAGCCTCGAGATGTTTCGTTGTGAAGGGGAAAAAAAACAAACATTCCTCGGATGATTCCTGTTGTCAAGTGTGCCAGAGTGGGTGACGTGGTCCATCCGCAATGTTGTATGCGTCCATGTTTGTGTTTGAGGCAGCTACGCAACTTGTTTGTTACGCCCCAGTTTGCCTCAAATCCTATGTGGTGTTTTAATGACGGTTAGTGTTTCAGTAGAATCAGACATGTCACTCCACAATGTTGTATGTGTTCATGTTTGTGGCAGCTGCGCAACTTATTTGCTACGCCCCAGTTCGCCTCATATCTTATGTGGTGTTTAACGACCGTTAGTGTTACAGTAGAGTCAGACATGTCACTCCTCAATGTTATGCATGTCCATGTTAGTGTTCCAAGGAGCCACACAGTTTGATTCCACGTAGTCTGCCTCATATCTTAGTTATCTGGAGCTGAGAGTCTTTAACTGTGAATATTCAAGTTCTGAGGTGTTTGTTCCATAATGTTGTGTGCCTCAGTGTTTATGTTTATTTGTTATGTTCCACCGAGATTGCCTCAAAATTGTCGGTTGTGTGGAGATGATGTCATTAACGATAATTAGCCTAACGATTGTGCCTGCTCCACAATGTTGTGCATGTTTATGTTCAAGTTTTAAAAAGCTACACACTTTATTGGTTCTACTCAGACTGCCTCAAACGGTAGACATATGTAGAGCGGGAGTTTTTGACAATGATTTAGTATTCAAGTAGACTCTGAGGTGGTCGCTCCACAGAGTTGTGTGTCCATGTTTGTGTTGCTGCGGAACGTAATCAATGTACTTGTCAGCAGCATCTTCAGCAACGATTAGCGTGCCATTAGACTGACACGTGATCGCTCCACAATGTTGTATGCATCCATGTTTGTGTTCCAGGCAGCTTTGCGATGGTTGTGCCCGGTCTGCCTTCAAATCTTGTGTCATGTAGACAGCGTAAATAAACAGCTCTGTGCACTTTTTGTGGAAATGGGCTTTACAGTAACATAAACAGTTTGTGGCACAATGGGGCATTATGATCATCTTTGGCAATGCATTTATAGTTTATCCGACTGGCTCGAGAAAGGGGCCGGAGCAGATGGGGGAAGAAGCATGTCATTTCTTCAGCCCTTCAGGCCACCCTCTGTTCCTCCTCCCGACCTTCTGATATTCGGTCTTCTCCTTGGCGCGGAGACGAGCTCGCTTAATGTGCTTAAGAGCCCCTCTTAACAGGCGTGAATCCTACGGGGGCCCCCCGCCTGATGTCCTGCAGGAGTACTGGAGGGGGTCTCGGGGGGTCTCGGGAGGTTTGGAGATTTTTTGTGGGGTTGATTGTCTCTATATGCTACTGCCTTATTGAATGTTTTTTTCCTGTTTCCTCAAATTATTTAATAAGCAAAGGAGGAAGGAGAGATTTGGTGAATCTCACCCTATCACCCAACCCATTAAATCTAATTTCAACTTGAATTTTAACCAAACCCATAACCACATTATTTTGTGATTTGATTGATTTGATTATTATTTTTTTAAACATTTATTTTACTAACCATAAGCATATCTGTGTGGTCATGTCCCAGGATTGAATTATTTGTATAAAAAAAAAAAACACTTACAGTTGTAGATGTATTATTACCTTGACTGCTTTTGATTTTATAAAGGTGAGACGAATGGAACCCACGGAACCCAAATTTCTTGACTCACACAGCTAGCCTTATTTCACTCTCTTCTTATCAGATTATTTTTATTTAAAAAAATAGATTAGTTTTCCCTCTTCTTATCTCAAATATATATATATATATATATATATATATATATATATATATATATATATATATATATATATATATATATATATATATATATATATATATATATATATTTAAATATTATCTTTTAATAGAAATTATTCTAGATATTAAATGATACTTATTGTCTTGTGCCCGCCATTAGTACTCTTGGGCACTATGTTTTTCGCTAATACAAACTAAACCCCTTAACCCCAGACTTCTGTGCCAAATCCTACCACCTTCAACACTAACCTGTGATTTTTAACCCTCAATCTTCACCCATATACCTGACCTCCACCCACAACAACCGAAGCCTATCCGCGAACCCACCCCAACCTACTCCTAACCCCCTAAGACCTTGTCTACACATACGTTTTACAAACGGGAGATATTTTTCTGCGTTTTCCCCTGTCATCCACTTGTCCCTGGGGAATTTTTTCATTAAAAACAAAGGTTGAAATTTTTTTAAAACTCCAGCCAAATCTAACCCAAACTACTTAACTCAAACCCCTAATCTCCCCCAAACTCTTAACCTACTCGCAGCCCCTAATCCTAACCATAGCCTAATTTCCTAACTCCGTAACCTTAAATGTTATCATAGTCAATGATTCTCTATAATTAGCCATAAAACTAGTTAAGCACTGCTTTGCTGCTGCTTTAGTGCATAAAATTGATATCGCATCAATTTCAATAATGTTAACTGTGACAATACACATATTTAATTAAAACTTAGTTCATAGTACCGGTAATGCAAAGTGACTCCCAAAGGCCTCTTCATCTTCCCATTTCCAGGCCCGCTTGCGCACCCCCCGAGGGGGAACATCCATCACTTGACACTTTTAGTGGTCCTCAGCAATTAACCCATGAAAACTGCAGCACTTTCCCTCGCCGCGTTGCAGCAAAAGTGAGCAATAAAGGCGTCATTAGTCCCAGCGACGGCCTGTCAGAATCCGTTATTAGCCCACACCACGTCTACGGCCGCCCTACTGTCAGCACAACGCAAATGTTTACTCTGAATTACGGCCTTATTATGGGATTTCAACACACCTCGTAAATCAGCCGAGTTCTCCCTCGCTCCAGAAAGCTGTCGGATTGCAGAACCACAACAGTCGGGGAGAGAGTCACGCATCTTTCAGCGAATGGAAATCTTTGATAGCAAACACACAAAGATCTTTAAACTGAAAGTAAACACACCAGTAGATTTGACCACACAAGTTTTTCACATGAAGCTGCCTGTAGTAAATTTTTATAGTGACACAACACGTTTTTTTTTTTTTTTTTTTTTTTTTTTTTGGGGGGCACAGCGATGTTGCAAAGGCCCTTTTGAATCTCATTATTATTCTTAGGCCAAACAATTCGGCATCTTGAGGGCTTTCCCCACACATGACATTTGTTGTTTACGTCTGTTTTTTTTTTTTTTTTTTTTTTTTTTTTTTTTAACAGATTTTGAGAATTCATTCAGCACTCAAAGCCTGTTTCACTTGGCAAATCTCAAAGCAAATAGTCACCTGTTGACATTTTTTGGTTGTTGTCTTGCGGCGGCCCAGTTCACCAGGCGGAGGCGGGCCTGGGTCGAGCGAGGTGGGACCGGACTCGTGAATGGCTCCAAAATCAGAACACTTTGAGGCACTCGGAGAGGTGAGCGGCAGCTTTTTAATTGTGGAGCGACCTTGTCACAGTTTTCACCGTGGAAAATTTGGGATCACATGATGAAATGATGACATTGGAAGTGTTAATGAAAGACAAACAAACAGTTACAGTAAAGAAGACTTGGTACGGCACTCTTGGAAAGCTGGTATGGGAGAGGCCAGAACCAATTGTCACCATGTACTGCAATCAAATTACCCAAATGTAACAAAATGCAGAGTACAAGTGGCATGACTCCTTCTTGTGGCTGGCTCCAAGTCAGCCTTTAGATCATTGGCAATTTTCATTATTGCATTGCTGCATAGACCATATATTGTTTCTAGCCTTTAAAAAATGCTTAGATTCTCATTTTGTCTCCTCTTGGCAGCCGGATTATATCACATTAATGGTGGAAAATTTTTCAAATGATCTGCTGTATCGTGTTATAAATTCATGAATATGTCCCGTTTTCATTGCCGGACAAATGTTATTATCGTTATATATTACAAAGTGTTTTTAAGTAATAAGTAGGTTAGCTGTTTACGTACCTTATTTCTGGAGCGTCTATGTAAGGTCCTAAACTTTGTTAGCAGCTCACTGGTGGCACTCTATGCTAGCAAACCGGAGCTGCTGTTGTGAGGTGGGTTCAATGTGTTTTGTTTTATTTTCTACCCCTACAGAAGAGGCACACGTTAAAATATATATAGTTGATGTCAACTTTGAGTAAACTCTCGGTATTATTTACATATCTCAAGTGGCCAAGTGCCCTCTTTTTTTGGAAATGAAAATATAGTCACCCTAGCATAACGTTGCTGCTTTCCATTTTTGTCATTTTTTACATTTGTATGTTTAGCATGCAGGGATCCCCAAAATTGACATATTTTTTTTTCCCACATAGCAGCGACGATATGCAGTAATGCATAATTTTACATATTGTCATCTTCAGCGAGCATTTCTTACCGGACATCTCCGCCGACGCGTTGAGCGGTGGACGACGTCGACAACTTGCAGTGAGTAACTCATCCGCACACATTTGGAATGCCGGCAATATTAACGGGTTGATTGTTTTGTGTGCAACGTGTGTAGCTAGAAGCTGGACGTACGGAACATCACGCCACTGGAGCTCGGGCCTGCAACAGTTTACCTGCCCAAGCTTGTAGAGAGAACAAAAATACTTTCACATTTGCAGCTGACTCAAGTGAGTAATTTCATACATGCACAAATTCACTGTCATTGCTTGCTAGGCAGAATTATCTCCCACTATTTGTCCCCCCTGAAGACCAAAAATCAAGCCCCATTCTCACTTAACATTTGCAATTATTGGTACTTAATCAAACTTGTCCAAACTCACTCAATTGTCCACCGATAGTTCCTAGTTCTTGATAAATGTCCCTGCTGTGTAAATGGACCATATAAAGTTGCTTGTTCAGACTGCAGAATTGTTGATTGGCTCCAGTGATGGGGGCTCAAGAGGGCCCACGAGGTCAGTCTGGGGACATGGTGTTTCTCCTATAGCAGGAAACGGTTAAAAAAAAAAAGAAAAGAAAAAGAAAGACAAGGTGGAGGATGACTGGGCCTTGTGTGAGGGTCTGAGGGGGCTGACAAAGATGCCAGTGAGGGCAGATGAGCACATGAAAGCGTCCCAGGAAGCCAGAGTGAACGAGAGCCCTGTCCTGTCCTGTTCCAACCCCCCACCCGCCCTCACCAAGCCTTTAACGAGACTTAATTGGATTCTGATGATGATTTCAAAATGATTTGCACGAGGTGCGCCGGCCCAGAGGAAGAAGAGCGCCTTGTCCCGACGCCACCACCGAAGGCGTCATGCTCTCAAGGACAGGACGGGACAGTCAAGAGTCGAGACAAACTGCCTCTGTTTGCACTGAATTATGAACATGTGTGGTAATTAATTTTGATCACTTTTATGATCATTATGAGTAGGGATGTAGCGATATCCAAAGTTCAAAAATCACGATATGATATTATCACGATATGAAGGTCACAATACGATATTGTGGGGAAGTTAGAGATACAAAACAGGTCACTATATTGTAAAAAAAAATGAGCTCATATACTAAAAATAAAAATACAAGATTGTGCTTTTATTATTTACAGCAATGCATATGAACAACCTACGATCTCTAACAACACTTAATATTGACACTTATTTGGTAATGAAAGCACACATTGAGTTCCTCCACATATTGATTGATATTGTGTTGCCCTTCATCTGACCAATAGTGTGGATTTTAAACATACAAGGGCCAAAACATGCCTTGTGAAAATTAAACTGCACTAAAAAAAACAAAAAAAAAACAGCCACCGGAGGGTGCTAGAACAGCACAAATGAAAATCAACCTGACTTTTTTTTTTTTTTTTTAACAGGTGTGCTGCTTTTAATATTGTGACATGATGACAGTTTTAATATCGCGATATCACGATATTGCCGGTATCGTTACATCCCTAATTATGAGCTAGGACTGAGCGATGCGGCCTTAAGATAAAATCTACTTTTTATTCGGCGTGTCAGGCAATTAAAATTTGTAATCGCAATTAATCACATGACTTCAATAGACAACTCACGATTAATCTCAAATTTTATATTTGTTCTAACTTCTAAATGTACAATAAAATATTTGTTTCATACTTCACATTGTTGTTTCACATAAACATAAAAGTGGAAAAAATGTTAAAATCTTAAACTAATAAAATATGGCTGCATCTTGCAGTCATCGATACAGTAATTTCATAATAATTCATGAAATTGAGTTAAAATTAAAAAGATGTACTATACTGTAAAAAAACGAGTTGGATATTGATTTGTGTTGAGGTCATTTTCTGCCGCTAGATGGCATAATTGCATTTGTAAGACATTGACAGCTCAGTTCATTTTCTTTTCATATTAAGAGCTATCTAATCTTTACCATGAAGTTACGGTACTTGTGAAATTCTCCACATTTAAAAAAATTGCAAGAGACTATTTCACCCCAGTCACCACAAATAAATGCATTACCGGTATTATTACATTTATTCCTGCTAAATTTTGACGTGGACGAGTCTGCTGCATTGCGACTGGAATTCCCCCAGTACATGCTTTCAAGTAAGGGGGTGGTCATTAATTGCACGTTAAAAAAAAATTGTGGCGTTAAAGGAACTTAACTCAAAATGAACACACTAATTTTGACACATCTACATTTTATCAATAGTATGCAAACTTTTAGGGTGCATTGTTCTGTGCCACAGCAAGACCCTCTCACTGACTTTAAGATATCAGATGACACACACAGTACACGTTCCTCCATGTGTCATTCGCAGGTCACCCCGACTCACGTTCTAAACAGAGTGACATTCTATACGTGGTGTGCCAGCTGTGCACGTATTCAAGCACGGCTCGCTACCTGTTATGAAGTCCCGGCCACCCCACCCCCATGCCCCATCTTTGCCGCCCGCTGGTCTACACGTGGAATCCATCACAACTGCCAGCATTGAAAGAGCTTTGCTGGGATTTACAACTATTTGCCCTCACTAAAAATGTTTATAATTGCTTGTACTGTGTGGTGCTATATGATATGAGTGACCCAACTTTCAAGTCAAGCCGTTGTTTAGGGAATCTTTTCATTTTTTATTTTTTGCTTTGACTTGCGAGCACGGTTGCAATGATCTCAACTCAGCTCACTTCACAGCAAGGAGCATTTTAGCAAGTTAGGAGGGACATAATACATTCTACATATAAAATCAAGATCAAATTTATTTTGTTTCTTTTTTTACTTCTGCTCTGTTTACTACGTTCAGTCGGGGTCCCGTTCCAGGTGACACTGTCATATTGGATTTGGCCATCGTATCAGCCATAAAATCGGCATATTATATTCACGAAATTGAGTTAGAATGAGATAATACAAGCAGGAGCAATGGTTCAGTATTAATGCCACGAGTTCTGGCTTGATACATCTCCAAGGAACGAGGGAACGAGGCATCGTCATTTGACAAACTGCCACGCTTTGCCACATCCAATATGGCTGCCATATTGCCATACACAAGGTGTGTTATTTGTCTAGGTACTGTCATGGCAATAATTGAGTGACAGTGCTGTGCGAGTAATTGTATTATTGACTAAGTTGTGCATTTCAATATATATATATTTTTAGTCCATAAATGGTGCCTCTCAATCATGTTCTCTTCTTTCCTTGGTGTTTTCCCACTAGAGCAAGACGTTCCCACCGTGTGGAGGAAGGAGCGCATCTCCTTCCGGGATGAGCCTGTGCGTCGGAGCAGCGGCTGGGGTGGAGGGAAGAAGAGACAGAAAGTAAAACACTGATACATCTTTTGTTCCAAAAAACCCCCCAGAACTTTGCTGCTGGGCTGCATTTTAGGATATTCTATCCTGAAGCCCAAACACCTGCAGGCGCTTACCTTGAGTATTGCAGGCTAAACAAATAATTTTAACACAGCACGGTTTGTCTCGTCACAGGAAATAGAAAGCAGAAACTTCAGCTCAACTACCGTTTTGCCCTTCTTTAAGCTAAGTCTAGTCTTGAAAGATCCTGATGTGTTAAGTTGAAGCACTCATCCGTAGCCAGGCGAGCCTTCTAGTTGCACTCGTTATGGAAGATTTTGTTGACAGCCAACAAAAAGATGACGAAAAGAGTTGTGTTATATGTCAAGTTATCAAACTTTGTCGCCATGCTCCGCCCACGCACGATGACGATGACAACAGCTCAAATATTTCATACTTCAGCGTTGTACGTACAGTACGTGGCTTAAATTCGGTGGCAAGATGGTAGAAGTTTGTTTGTGAAGGACCACCTGAAAAATGACCATAAATGGTCAGCTTCAAACAAAAATGGCTGCCTTTCTGTGTCTTTTCAGGCATGGCTTCTTGAAACTTTTTTTGTGGTAGACATGCCAATCAAATTTCATGTTTCCAAGAGAAATTGCCTGGGGCTGAATAAAAAAAAATAAAAAATAAAATGAAAAAAAAATAAAAAAAAAAATGAAAAAAAAAATCAAATATTTTCCAGTTTACCCTTAACGTCTTCAAATTTGGTCACCGTTGGACTAAATCGCTAGGATTTCATTTTTTAAAGACCCACGGAAAAATGATCAAAGTAACGCTAAAATGGTTTCTGCAATTCAACAATTTTCAACACAAAGTCGTCGGCCATTTTGGTATGAAGCGGCCGTTTTGGCGCTCTCCTCTCCAATGATGATCTCATCCTACAGATTTTGCTCGATTGCTAGCTTTAAAGCATGTATATTCGGCAGATAGGCGACAATAAAATAAACTTTGGAGTTTTAGTTATGACGTACAGTAATGTTGGAGCATGGCAACGAAGTTTGATGATTCGTCATTCGTATAGTAATTACTTGAACACTTAGCTACCAAAGACAATTTTCACTTAACATAAAATTCTGTAGCCATAACTGAAAAGACAAAGGTAATCTGCCATTTGTTTTGAATTGGCCATTTTGTCCATTTCCAAGGGTCCTCGAACGGTGAACTTGCCCAAGAGATTTAGTTTAAGTGCTGCCAATTTTGATGTACAAATACCAGAGCAATGCCAGTTTTGTTCGCTGAGTGTGGGAGAAGCAGGGCGGCAGATTTCAGAACTCACCATAAAACCGCAAACTCTTAACACCTCATGCACTTTTTTGTGAGCTATTATTGATTATCCTCTTCGTTATTATTTAAATGAAGAGTGCAATTTAAAACAAGTCAAATAAAACTGCCAGCGAATGCGATTCCAAAATGGAAGTCCAGCCTTTCTTTTTTTTTTTAGCAGTCGCCGAGACAAGTCAACTCGGCGAGGAATGCGCCGCAGCGAAAAAAGCCCGAGAAACCCGAAGCCACGTCGAAGGGGATAACGCTAGCAGAAACCGTGGGTAAAATGTCCGAGCTAATTGGTGGCTCTAATAAGGGCTGCAGGATGTTTTTCTTCAAATTGAATTTAAAAAAGAATGTTCGCCAAGTGGTGTCCTGACTCCACTTGGTTGAACAGCTAGCGTCAGGTATTTGTTGACCTTTAAGCTCATTTTACATGAACCTTGTAAACAAGTCTACGTAAGGTATACATATGCTTTCAAATATAATCAACTGTCTTGTTTCATTTTGCTGGCAAAAGAAGTCAAAAATTCTGTTCAAGTGGTTTATTTCGGACCCAGACCTTAGCCCCACTCGTCTAAATGTGGTATTCTGGTTAATATTGTGTTAGTGGAATATAAAATCCAGCTATTTTTTATCCATCTCAGGGGGCGGCCATTTTGCCACTTCAGTGGACAGCAAGTGGCAAAATGGCCGCCCCCCGAGATGGATAAAAACAGCTGGATTTTGCTTCGTAACTCATATTCCACAAATGTAATATTAATCATAATGTCAGGTTAAGACTAGTGAGGTCACATAAAATATATTATTATCAAAAAATGTTTAAGTTTGACTTCCACTTGAAGTCAAAACATGAAACGGGTTAGTAATTCGGGTGTTGTAATATCGCGATATTTTGCTGACAACAGTGATTGCGCAATGCTTATATTGGAGGATGAAAACATTGATGATATATCACGAAACAGGATGAAAATGTAATGCCACTTTAAAATGTAATAAAAACTTTGAGGGGAAAAACTCCTCAATTTGCATGAAGTGAACTTATTGTAAATTTTAAGCTATCAATTTGAATAAATCATGGCTAATTCCCAATAGCCATGTGTATGTATGTAGCATAGACAAAAAAAAATAAAAATAAAAAATCGCTTACGTCTTTGTCACCTGTATTGCATTTTCATTTTACTATTAATAACTTCAAATTGGATGTCTAAAGTGCACCTTTTATATTTATATATTTGTCATATATATTCTATTATTATTATTATATATTTGTCATAAATGTTAAAGGGATACTTCACTTATTTAGCCTATTATAGCAATAAAAAGTTAATATTTTGTCTATAATTAATGTGATATTTTCATTATTTTTCATGTACAATTAGTACCTTTAAAAACACATTTTGCAACTTGTCGTCGACTGAAAATGACGTCACAAGGGCTCAGCTAACCAATCACAGCTCACTTTGTGAATGTCACATGACCAAACCTAGAAAACGGGTGAGCTGTGATTGGTTACCTGAGTCCTTGTGATGTCATTTTCAGTCGACGGCTAGTTGCAAAATGTGTTTTTAAAGGTACTAATTGTAAGTGAAAAATAATGAAAGTATCACATTTATTATAGACAAAATATTAACTTTTTATTGCTATAATGGGCTAAATAAGTGAAGTATCCCTTTAACATTTACAGTGGGTGTCACAGAAAGGATTCGCCAAAATCACAAATATACCGTTAATAGCCTACAAGAAAAAAAACAAACAGTATATTTGAATGATCATTTTTCTTTTCTGTCTGCTGGTACTAAAATGTGCAGAAATATCCGTGAACTTTTCACATCTTCCTCCTCAGCATGGTGCAGCCGCCACACTCGCTCACTTTAGAAGTCCAATAAGACCCTCGCATGCCCCCCCCACTCTCCCTTCCACCGATGTTTATTTGGACTTTTCCTCGTGTGGCACCGCACAGACCCCGGGTACCACTGACCCCAGAAAGACACTTACCATCACAGCACTGCAATTTGATATCACAATTTATATTTATGTGATGTCATTGATGGGATTTTTCCACAAATACTACAAAATGGTTTTGCTTTGAAAATACTTTTATAAAATCAAGCAATTTAAAAAAATAATAATTAAATTAAATTAATTAAAATTGGTCAGTTTAAGTATTCAAGTTTTGAACATTTTATAAAGAATATACAACATGTACTGAAATTATTATAATAAAAACAAAATATATTTGTATCCATCCCTCTTGTGGGTAATTGTTTACATCGGCATCTGCAGTTTGGCCAATTGTTGATGAAATTACTGTGTACAGTGTTTACTCGTTTTCTGCTGGGGTTAGGTTCCAAAAAAAATCCGCCAAGTAATTAGCTTTATGTTTTACATTTATTATAAATGTTTTAAGGCTCTAAACCCCCCCCACCAAACAGTTTATACACTTTTCTCATTAAGGCTCATTTTCTTACATTTCTCTCTTATTTAAACATTCACAACGTTTAAACCTTCAGAAATTTTAGAAAATGTGTACATTACTGCAAAAAAAAGAATGGAAAATTGCGCTAAAAAAAAAAAAAAAAAAAAGCCGCGAGACCACGAAAAGTGAACCACATTATAGCGAGGGAACACTGAATTTCAAATTGCATCTATACACATGCATACTGCAAAAATTTTAATTGTGTATACTGTACATAAGTAAGCATGCATATACTGACATTGAGAAATATTTATTTCATTTTTTTTTCTGCAATTGAACTAATTCTCTGAAAATAACAAAGAATATATTTCTATTTTACCATCGAAATGTGTGTTTGTAAAGTTGTAAAGTTGAAGCAGAAGTAAATAGGAAGTAATTTAGAGTTTCAATCAAGCTCTTATGATACCAGAACTACAGACTTTAGAAATTGTGCTTTTTTTGTTCCATATTTGTCATTTCAAGAGCAGCTTTTGTTTGTGTGGTTCGGTTCCATATGGACTATACAGTGGGAGGAGTTCTGAGAGGGAGTCGAGACGGGAGTGTGGTTGTTGTTGATGTCTGTATGGTGCTGGTGGTGGTGCTGGTGGGGAGGGGGGTTGTCTTGGAAGACTTTTTTTTGGGGGGGGGTCTATAAAGTCGTGCCGCCGCTGTGATGACCGCTGCACTCACGATGATGATGATGGACTTCATGGAGGACAAGTTCGGCCTGAAGAACCAGGCCATGAAGGCCGCGGAGTACTTCATGGAACCGGCTATGGAGGGTCTGGACGGCGGCGCGTACTTCGCCAAGTCTTCCCCGAAATGCGCGCAGGCCTTCGGGGCTTCGCCTCGCTCGGACCAGCACGGTAAATTCACATATAACATTATTTATTCTCGTTAAAATGCCTTAATTGAATATATAAAAATAATTTTAAATCGGGCGTTTTTTTTATTTTTTTTTTATTGTATGTCATTTTAAAAAGTCCATTTTGTTGCTGACTTCCCAGGCGGCTACGGCGCGGCCAAAGCGGAGGAGCTGGCCGGCTCGGCGGCGTCGTGTTGCCGCGGCGACGAGGCGGACGAGGCGGCGGACAAGGGCGACGACAAGGTGACGAGCAGCAAGAAGCGACGCCACCGGACCACCTTCAGCAGCGCTCAGCTCGACGAGCTGGAGAAGGTCTTCCAGAAGACGCACTACCCGGACGTGTACGTGCGCGAGCAGCTGGCCACCAGGACCGAGCTGACGGAGGCCAGGGTGCAGGTACGCACGCACGCACGCACGCACGTACGCACGCACGTATACGTACGTACGCACGGGCTCTATAGCAACGTTAGCTTTAGGAGAATCTACAGATAAAGAAAGTTTATTATAGATTCTCGTTATTTGTATGCAAAGTGTAATTCAAAACAAATGGAATCAGGGTCCTCGGAACATGCCAAAAGAAATTGGTGAGCAATTTACTATCAATTTATTCTTTATTTTTCTGTTTGCATGTTTGACAATGCAAGCAAATACAGTATGGTTAAGTCCCAAATAGCTACATATTTTTCAATGTCTTTTCAATTAGTAACTTTCTAACTCAAAACAAATATAATCAAGCATCTGGAAACCTTTAAGAAGAAATCATAGTTTTGGCTATAAATGTTTTTAATTAGATTTTTAGTTTTGTTTTATTTGTTTTTACATATTTTCTGATGCCTTTTCTACAATTTTTTGTTTTGTTTTGTATACATTTGATGTTCAACTCAGAGCAAATGTAATCAAGCATCTGGAAACCTTTCAGACGAAATCGTAGTTTTGGCTATAAATGTTTTAAATTAGATTTTTAGTTTAGTTTTATTTGTTTTTTCATATTTTCTGCTGCCTTTTCTCCATTTTTGTTTTGTTTTGTTTACATTTGATGTTCAACTCAGAGCAAATGTAATCAAGCTTTTTCGGAAGTCGCAATTTTGGCAATTGTAAATGTCTTTCAAATAGCTACTTAATAATAATAATAATAAAAAAGATTCTGTGAACATGTTAAAATAAATTGTAGGTTTAATATATTTATTTGTGCATCTCAAATTCTATACGGCAGTCAAGTGTTATTTAGGCTTATTTTTATTGGCATGTTTGACAAGTAATTCAAAAGTGTTTCTCCAAACGGTCATGGAAAAAAAAATAATAATAATGTGATTTTAGCCGCCACGGTCTTGTCAATTAAAGCGTTACTTTACTTATTTTCATAATGATTAGTCAATTTCTTGTACGATTATTATTATTGACATGTTTGATATAATTCAAAACAAATCAGTCAAGAAATCTTCATCTTTAACTGCATGCTTAGCTCGGTCTCAATTATACGGTCAATTTCTATTGTTTATTAATATCACTGAAGATTGTTGGTTAGCATTTTAAAACATGAGTTTTGTTGAACCCCCCTTTAATATTATCATTCATCACGTAATGTAAAATAAATGAAGCGCCTCCAAATGTCCCAAAGAAGTCGTAAATCTATTTACATATTTGTGAGTGTCTCAAGATGTTGGAAATGTTCCCGTGTTTTATATATAATTGTTATTGTTATTTGCATGATTGTTCTATATTGAGCCAAGTGTCAAGCTCCTCCAAAACAACATTGATTGTTGCACATAATATTTAAATTTTTCTCAGTTTCTCAATGTCAACACTGTCATTTTTTTATTATTTTTATGATTTATTATTATCAGCATATGTGACCTCCAAATCTTCAAACAGCATGTCAAGAGTCAGCAAATTCAGAAAAAATCACAACTTAAGCGAGATGTGAATCATGAGATGGGCAGCTGAATAATAATAATAATTATTATTATTATTATTATTTTCATGATTAACCTACTAATTAAAACAAAAGTCAAGATTGACTTTACATTCTTAAGAAATGTAGCTATGCGTGTTTGAGTGCCAAACTTCACGTCAGTTATCATTTAAATTTATTTTTGCGATTGGAATTGTCATGAAACTCTTTCAGTTCAGTTATTTATTTATTATTATTTTTGGTTAACTTTAGCTTGAATTATTTACAACTTTCTTAAGCATGCTAATATTAGCTATAATGTTGCTGATACACGTGACCCGTAATTTAATAAATAGATGGACAAACCTTTCCAAACATTCAGAAAAACTCATACATTTAGCTCTATCATCAAATGTTCAAAATACAATTTTAACTTTAGCTATATGTATTTCAGTGTCTTAAGTTTTCAAATTTTGAATGCTTACATTTTTTTTTTTTTGAAACGATTTTTGTTTTCTGTTGGTATGAACTGTAAATCACTTAAAACTTTTCCAAACATGCCAAAGAAATTGTAACTAGCTACATATTCCGTTACTTAAAAAAATAATAATAATAATAGTAATAATAATAATGAATAAATAAATAAATAAATAATACGTTTTAAAAGTGTTCAAAGATACGTCTTTAATTCATAGTTTTGTTTTGCTTTTTTCGTTCAAAAGCCGATAATGATTCATCAAAGTTGTAGTTAAAAATTGTACTAAAGTTTGGCACCATGTTTATGATTCTTTGTAACGATTATTTTCAAGTGTATGTTTGAGCTATAATTTAATTTTAGCATTAACCTCAGAAGTGCATAACTTTGGCTACGTATTTCAGTGTTTTAAGTTGTTGAATTGTTTTTATGTTGATTTTCACAATCAACAACAAAATGAATTTTATCATTGATAATATGGCTGACCTGAAGTTAAAACATTTGATGATACGTTCTGAAGAAATTTTAACGTCAGATGTTTTCTGTAAAATGTGAAAAACTTTTAAACAAGGGTCTCAACTGTAATAGTGAATTTATTCTATTTAAAAAAAAAAAAAAAAAAAAGTTGAGTTGAACATCTCCCCTAAAATTATAACTTTATGTAATTTGTCATGAATTTCTTGTGCTTACTATTGCTGTATTTGACCTCGATTTCTAAACAGTGTGATCCTCAAATGTTGAAAAGAAAATTGTAACCAGTTATGAATTTCAGACTCTCTTAAATGTTGAAATTGGAATTGCATTTGCTTGTTTTTCTGTATATTTAATATTTTTTGTTTGCATATTTGACCTTAAATTTAAGTAAACACTAAGCTTACAGACATAAAAAAAAAAAAATCTCAACTCGAGTTACATATTTGTACTATTGTCACCTTTTTATTGTGATTATTAATATTATTGTGGCACGTGTGTGTGCGTGTGTCAGGTGTGGTTCCAGAACAGAAGAGCCAAGTGGAGGAAGCGGGAACGTTACGGGCAAATCCAGCAAGCCAAAACCCACTTTGCCTCCACCTACGACTTGTCTGTGCTGCCTCGCACTGACAGCTACGGGCAGGTACGCCCGTCCAGCTCTTGACATTTTTAATACACCAAAAACAATAATGCATCCGCCACATATTATGTCGTGTACGTCAAGAAGAGTGACCACCAATTCGAGACGACACAGCAAAATGAATAAATGACATTTACATAAGTTTGAGGAAAAGTTTAAGCAGCCAAAAAGACAGATGGTGACATACGTGTTTAGTTTATGACTTTTATTGTCAATAATTATGCGGTTAACCTATTGTTAACATAAAATTAAAATTGTTACATGGGATTTTTCAAACATGAGGATTTTGGAGGTCAATTAAAGTTATATGTGCTTGCTAATTACAACAACCTTTTGCCAGAAATGTCTGTTGTAATTTGGTGGATTTTTAGTTTTTATACAGGACTGTCTCAGAAAATTTGAATATTGTGATAAAGTCCTTTATTTTCTGTAATGCAATTAAATAAGCAAAAATGTCATACATTCTGGATTCATTACAAATCAACTCAAATATTACAAGCCTTTTATTGTTTTAATATTGCTCATTATGGCTTTTTTTTTTTTTTTTACTCGGTCTGAGGAAATATTCTAATATTTTGAGATAGGATATTTGATTTTTATTAAGCTGTAAGCCATAATCAGTAATATTAAAATAATAAAAAGCTTTCCAATATTTCAGTTCATTTGTAATGAATCCAGAATGTATGGCATTTTTGATGTTTTAATTGTATTACTTTTTTATGTACTAATTAACAAATCTTGTTTGCGATCAGTGGCCCACATTTGTGGGAGTATTTTGTAATATAGTATCCCATAAAAAATGTTGATTCTGAAAGGAAACTAAAGTCTTCCTGGGGTCCTCAAATAATTCAACAAAAACATACAACGTTTAAAATTACTCTATATAATAAAAATGAAAACACTAAACAAAAACAGTATTCAACAGATAAAGTAAGTAGAAACAGACAAACAACCATCCACAATTTGAAAGGTCACAAAAAAAGAAAAAAAAAGAAAAGAAATTTGCAAGTGCATACATTAATAAATGCGATTTCATCAATTCCCCAATTATAGTTATTAACGAGTTCATGTATAATGTTCTTACAAACCTGTTGTGGTGTAGCCATTTATGCTGAGCACCATAAATTTTGTGGATGCTGCATGCTAAAGAAGGTGGCGAAAATGCGGCAAAAGTATTTGCTAACCTCCAAAACAAGATAGAAGTAGTAGTCATGGCACGGACCGTCTCCCCAGCTAGCTTGCTATTTTAGCATGCGCCATCCGCCACAAGGACTTACTATTCATTTATGCCTTTGAGTATTGTTATATTACTTGCCTGTATGTGTTCCTAAAGCATTTGTGTGTAAATATTCATTATATGAAGGAAGTCATGCCCGGTACTCATCACTAATTTTCTATTAGCCCGTCATTAGCATTTCCCATTTACTGCTAGCATCAGCGCTGGCGATGTTTCGAAAACAGTTTGTTGTCTTGAAATCCACAGTGTTTGTAAATAAGGACTTACTATTTATTTATGTCTTTGAGTATTGTTATATAATGAAGCGCCTCCTAAATGCTTCCTAAAGCATTTGTGTGTAAATATTCATTATTTAAAGGAACTCATTGCTAATTTTCTATTAGCCCGTCATTCGCATTTCCCATTCACTGCTAGCATTAGCGCTGGCGATGTTTCGAAAACAGTTTGTTGTATTGAAATCCACAGTGTGTGTAATTATTTTTATGGCGTGTTTAGTTTTATAGTAAACTCCAACTAGGTTGTCATTAAACATTTTAAAGCACAACAAGCAAGCAAGCAACACGGTACATTCAGGGACCGTTTACAACGCAGGAAATTGCATATACAGTGCCGTTCAGAATCGTTTTTTTTTCTTCAAATGTAGTGTTTTTTTATGATGGTGTGAAAACCATGTCAAGGTACGACGGTATAAAATGATGACTCTGTCATTTCAGATTCCAAACAACTTGTGGTCGGGCGCCGCGCCCACCGGTCCTGTGGTGTCCCCCTGCATGCTGCCCCGAGGTTCGCCCCCCTGCGTGGCCTCCTACTCCCCGCGCTCGGCCTCCTCCGCCGCCGTCGCCGGGGACCACGCCCACGGCTACTTCCCCAACCAGCAGAACCAGTTCGGCCACGTGGCCCTCAACAACTTCTGCGGCGACCCGCTTCTCTCGCCGGCCGCCAACGGCCACCACGCCTTCGAGACCAAGCCCGAGTTCGAGAGGCGCTCGTCCAGCATCGCCGTGCTTCGCATGAAGGCCAAGGAGCACGCCGCCAATATCTCCTGGGCCATGTGATACCACGGCGAGAACAAAAGAGAGTTTGCTCCTCTTCTAGAACCAAGAAACACTTCTGAGGCTCAGGAGTGAGGCGGACTCCAGTTAGTGCGCGAAAAACACTCTGTTGCCATCTCCTGGTGCCTCCATGTGTCTTCGGACTCTTGGTCACATGCTGACCCGCTTCTAGAACCCAACTTCTAGAGCCCCAAAATTACTTTTGAGTCTCGGGATTGAGGTGGACTCATAGCACATGAAAGCAATTAAAAAACAAACAAACATGTACTCTCATGTTTTAATGGTCACACGACCTGCTTCTAGAGCCAAAGGAACTTTTGTATACGATTCTAGAACCAAAAGAAACACTTTTGAGGCTCAGGAGTGAGGCGGACTCCAGTTAGTGCGCGAAAAACACTCTGTTGCCATCTCCTGGTGCCTCCATGTGTCTTCGGACTCTTGGTCACATGCTGACCCGCTTCTAGAACCCAACTTCTAGAGCCCCAAAATTACTTTTGAGTCTCGTGATTGAGGTGGACTCAATCCACATGAAGGCAATTAAAAAGAAAAAAAACGTACTCATATTTTAATGGTCACATGTTGACCTGCTTCTAGAGCCAAAGAAACTTTTGTATCCGATTCTAGAACCAAAAGAAACACTTTTGAGGCTCAAGACAGCGGCCGACGCACATGAAGGAAATATGAAAAACACGTTGTCAGTGTTTGAAGGCACATGTAATAACGCAGTTAGACATCCTGAAAGTCTTCTGCAACCTAGCAATTGCTGACCCGCTTCTAGAGCCAAAGAACCTTTGAGTCGCTTTTATAACCAAAGAAACCGCTTCTCGAGCCAAGGAGTGATATGGACCTACATGAAGGAAATGAAACCAATGCTCGGGCTCGCCAAATACACCCTCGTGTTTCCGTGGTCGGATGCTGACTCACTTCGAGAGCTAAAGAAACTTTAACCTGCTTATAGAACGAAACAAAACAAAACAAAAAACACTTTTGAGGCTCAGGAGTGAGGTGGACTCAGTGCACATGAAGGCAAAAAATAATGCTTAGGCTAAAAAAAAAATGCACTGTCATAGTTTCATGGTCACATACTAACCCACTTCTAGATCCAAAGAATCTTTACCCTGATTCTAGAACCAAAATAAATACATTTGAGGCTCTGGAGTTAGGTGGACTCCAAATTATGCACATGAAGGCAATACAAAAAATTTTTAAATAATCATTGTTATCCCAGGTTAAGTGTTTTGAAATTGCTTAGTTTTTTCATAGCCACACGCTGACCCGTTTCTAGAGCCAAATAAACTTTGACCCACTTGTAGAACCAAAGAAACTCTACAACTTCTCTCACAAAAAATATAAAATTCTGATTCTGACTCACCCACCCTCACCTCCAAACACTGATCCACTTCTGGACCCAAACAAATGTAGATCTGCTCTATAACAATAATAATAATAATAATAATAATAATAATAATAATAATAATAATAATAGTAATAAAAGTGTCTAGCTCCTAGAAGCCAACAACCACTAGCAAAGTTTTGTAACATCAACTAAACAAAACACATTGCTCCTCCTTTGGAGCCAAAAAATACTGACCCATTTCTAGAACAACATATCCTGCTTCTAGAACAGAACCCCCCTGGAACTGAAAGAGGCACTGACTCACTTCTGGAACCCAAAACTAGTGCTCCACATCTAGAACCAAACAAATGATTCTAAAACCAGTTAGCATAAGCTTTTTTGGGGGGGGTCCTGGTAATCCATAAGGACGGATGAGAACCACTATGGATGGATGGATGGCCCAAGGGTGCCGCCTCGGTTCTGTCAGTCGCTACTCAGAACTCTGAATGTGAGATTTTAATATCCAAATAAATCCCAGTCACTTCATCACCAATGTTTGTGTATGGTTGTTACTTCAGCTCAGGGGGGTGGGGCTACACGAAGAAATGATGTACGCGACTGCGTGTAAACAAGTACGTAAACGGCGTAGTACACTTTAAGTCCACTAGATGGCAGCAGAGGAATAACTTGTTTTGTGATGGTTTTGAATTTTTATTTTTATTTTTTTACACCAAACACAATTTAAAAAATGTAGGCCTAAATTTCCATCAAAAAACGTGGATGAAGCTTTATTCCTAAAATTATATTTAACTCATTCACTGCCAGTCATTATAGAAAATTTTTACATTTCCAATACTCATGTGATATTACATTCAATAATTATATATAAACCGAATCTACCAAATAACAGAATAGACTCCCTACTTTTTGTCCCGTCCCGTTCTTTTATAATTGACAGCAGAAAAATGTAGGTTTGCCAAAATACAGCCATTTCTCCCATGGACTCTGAAACTGTGTTTATTTCCTATAAAATGGGGCAATGATGTCATCTACCGGTGGTTGGGCATCAGTAAAGTTGTTTCCAAGTTTGATATTTACAGTGGAGCATGCTCAGATTCGCCCCCATTTAGCACCGCTCTAAAAAATACAATTGACAAGTATACTTGTCAAAGGCAGTGAATGAGTTAATTTAATAATTTTCTTTAAAACATTTTTTTTTTACTCTAAAAAGTATATATTGATTAGATAGTGTTGAAAATAGCTGTAGAAAATGCGCTTGTTTTCATTAAAAAAACAAAAAAAACATCTACTAGATATCTTTATAGTATGTATGTTTGTCATATGTCAGAATATCTCTATAGGCTACATGAAAAATTATACATGAAATCATCATACTAAAAAAGGTGATTATGTTTGTGATGAAGTCAATCCAAAGGCAAGTCAAAGCAACTTTATTGATAGAGCACATTTCATATAAAAGTAACAACTAACTCAAATGTGTTTCACACAACCAGAAGCACAACATCGAAAAACATTCACAGACAACTGACAACATTCCAGACTGCATTGTGAGGACAAAGTGGACTTTGTTTCCCTCTGCTGGAGACACAAACCAGCAGCAGTGAGAAACTTGAAACACTTTCATTCAATACTCATTACTGTATGATTATATTAACCTTCATTCCATACATATTGATGTTCAGTATTTTGTTACTTCGTCAACGTGTGATTAGTTTGAATACGACGGCCCTGATTGAGCTCACTCGTAGCGAAGTAGAAGCTTGCGGTTGCTTGCTGCTGAATTTAAATAATCATAATAATAAAGACAGAACCTGATATAGTTGTATAGATGCATAATTCACTCAATTGGTATTAAATAATTATGGTTTTTATGTTTATATAATTATTATGAATTTTGTTTTGGATTATTGTAACAATTTGCCCCAAAATATCTTTATAATAGCCTTTTTATTTGACCATTCATGACGGAAAGATCTTCTAATTAGCTGCAAGCCTCTGACCAACAGTTTTCAGACTGGATTCGGGTTCGAATTTCCTGCCCTCTGTCTGCGGATGTGACGTCGTGTACGCCTTGTGTACTTGTAGAAGGGAGTGTGCAGTTTAATTTTTCGGCCACAGGTGGCAGTAGCGATTCAAAATTCAATGTTCTGCATTCAGCAGCTTTAACATTTTTCAAGGACAAAAATCAGAAATTACGGATAAAAAAAAATAAGTCATTTTTAAAATCTGACCAAAGAATGTTTGGAATTTTTTTATTTATTTTTTTTTTAAATGTGAAAGTAGAGAACTTAGTTGTGAGAATATATATATATATATAGTTGATGTAATTTTGTTAGGAGAAATATAATATATATTGCTTTCAAAATATCATATAAAAACAATTCTGAAAGTAAAGTTTTCTCGGAAAAGTCCAGAATTGTAAGCGAAAAAATATTTGGGGGGAGAATGTCATCATTTTTCAAGTTGTATGTTTTGTGAGAAAAACGAAAGAAAGTTAAAAAAACAAAAAAACAAAAAAAACATGTTTTAATTTTAACTCATTCACTCCCAGCCATTTTCACAGAAGCAATCCCGTTCGCTCCCGGCTGTTGACAGAATGTTGCTGACAGAATATTGTGTTCTATTACTATAAAAACATGGAACTCATCAAAAGAAAGATTAAAGTATCTTCTTTCATCGGGAAAAAAAAGTATATTTCTATCTGTTTTCGTTTTGCAGCAATTAGCATTAGAATATAGCTAAGTTTAATCAATTTTCACAAATCTATTTAGAATTGTGAGTAATTGAGCTTTTTTTCAACATGGCCGTCCGTGGTTGATTTCCTTTGCTCTGCTGCCACCTGATGGCTGTTTGTGTAATAACTACCATTTCTACAACCGTTCATTGCAGTTGAGAGGCTGCAAGCCGTCTGTATGCTCTAGCATAAAAAAAACAAAACAAAAAACATATAAATATGTCTTTGGGACACGTAAAACTTTTAAAAAACGTATTTTGACGTTTTTGGGAGCAAATTAGTTTTAAAGAGAATTAGGATGTCCTATTATCTCATTCTTTAGGCTTCTATTTGGCTTAAAATACTATCGGTCTACTCCAGTTGTTCTCAAACTTTTGCGGTGTGCAAAGATTTGACACCACTCGTGGTTCTCGTACCGTTCATGTTATCAGCAAGTTGCTCACTAGTTTGAGGAGCTTGCTGGGTTTATTTTTAGCCTTTCTCCCGCCTGACGTTATTGTGTGATGAAGACGGAGATGATGAAGGTGACTCATCAACAAATCCTACATGAACGCAAGCAAACGGAAAGAAATCCTTCCTTTCACGCCGTCGATAATTTGCTCCACGCGATTACAACTTGGCTTCTTATGTAATATACAGTTTCTAAATGAGCTCTGTGCTTGATATAAGTCTTAAAATGTGCTTTTTTAATTTCATTTTCTCCGATATATTCGTTTAACCTTTGAAGTGCCTCCGTTATTATTGCGCCTCATCCAAATCCAAATCAATAGAAGTCTTCGTGAGCTTTCGCCTCTATCTTAAGAATCAATTCAGTTATGATGACATCATTATGACCGGCAGCATGAAAAGGCTTAATTGAATTGCGTGACCTTTGAACTCATCTTGTAGCGATTTCTTCATCGGAATGTAATAAAATGTCAGGTGTGTTGCATTCAATGACTGGCGTGACGATGAGAGAATTTCAAGACATAAAAGCCTGCCAGAAAATTATGATGTCATTTTTATTTAAAAAAAAAAAAAAAAAAAAGAAGAGGAAAAAACACATCTTCCCATATTGATCTAAAAAAAAAAAGAAAAAAAAAAGTATGTGTGTGGAGAAGTGTCAACATAGGATGGATGAGCGAGTGTGCGCGTGCCACAACGCAATTATGCGTCACTGGCATAAGGTTAATGCCCCCGCATAGCGCTCGCTAAAGGTCAAACGTATTCATTGCCGCGTCTCAAAATGCGACGCTCTCCGTCCGAATGCGCTAACCTGCTAACCCGCTCACCTGCCTCGGATGGCGTTTTCATGCCACTTGAGCAACTTGATCGTTTGGTTTGGGAGAAAAAAAATAATAATAATAAAAACGTACTCAGCAGCACTCCATTTTTTTTGGTCCATGTGTGCTAAAAGTAAAAATGAAAATAAACCGACCAGGTAACAGCTGATGTGCAAAACAGCTAAAAATGCTCCATATTGGTTGTGTACCTAATGTTGTGGCCACATAATGAGGGTGTGGAGGATGGACCCCTGTGGGACTCCGCACGGACAAGCTGATGTTTGTTCTAATAAAGGCATCGTCCTCCTCATCATCATCATCACCACCATAATCATCATCATGCCTGCGAGGGAGTGAGGTGTGTGCGTGTGCGGGGGTGCGTGTTTGCGTGTGCGCGAGCGCTGGCAGACGCAGACCTCATCACTCGGCACAGATGCGAAGGCGCCGGTGTTAATTGCGGCTAATTGCTAAAACGGCCGAAGAAAACACTCGGGCTCATTAAGGACTCCACAGGCTGCTGATTCAAATATGGACATATTGATAAGCAAATATTGATTATGTGTAGAAAATTGCAACCATCGTAAAAGCTTTATTGACAGCATAGGCGATGTCTTAAGTGACAGTTTTACATTCTTTACTGCTATACAAGTGTAAAAAAAAAAGAAGAGAAAAAAAGTCAGCAAATTTTCAGAAATGTTTGTATTATTTTTTTTAAAATAATGATTCATTTTAATTTCTTAATTTGTAAATTCAATTAAGACCCATTAAGGCACTTTATTATTATTATTATTATTATTATTATTATTATTATTACTTCTCCTGTATGTGTGGAATGAGATTAACTAAACTTTTTAATATTATTCAAATTTATTTCATTTTTTAAAAATGTTACTTATTTTAACCCCAAAAGATAAATTCAGTTTATACTCTACCATATATTGGAACATTCTTAAAGTGATACTTCACCTATTTAGCCAATTATAGCAATAAAAAGTTAATATTTCATCTATAATTAATTTGATACTTTCATTGTTTTTCACGTACAAATAGTACCTTTAAAAACACATTTTGCAACTTGCTGTCGACTGAAAATGACATCACAAGGGCTCAGGTAACCAATCACTGCTCACCTGTTTTCTAGGTTTGGTCATATGACATTCACAAGCTGAGCAGTGATTGGTTACCTGAGCCCTTGTGACGTCATTTTCAGTCGACAGGAAGTTGCAAAATGTGTTTTTAAAGGTACTGATTGTACATGAAAAAGAATGAAATCTGAATTTATTATAGGCAAAATATTCATGTTTGACTGCCAAAAATGGCTGAATAAGTAAAGTATCCCTTTTAAAGTCATACAAAAAGAGATTTGTATTTGAAATTTGAATAATAATTCAAATGTATTTAAAATGTTAAAGTTGTAATCTATGTTTGGTTTGGGATTGTTTCACCTCATTTTAATTCTTCAAGGGGAACTGATTTTACACAGTTATGTTCTTGACATTCTTAACTGTAAAAAAAAAAAAAAAAAAAAAGGTTAAGGTGTATCAGGGTAAAAAAAAAATAATAATAAAGAAAAAGCAGCCAGCAGAGGTGTTTATGACGTATCATATGAATATTGGACCCAATGATGTTAAATGTGAGTTGAAGCATATTCTGTTACATTGCTTTTATTACCCCATTAAATGAAAGCAACACCAACGATAGGAATGAAAGCAATTATATCCACACGACTTCTTTCATTTATTCTCTGCGTTATTGTACACGATTAAATTGATGGAATCGGCTCTTCTCGGGTGAACAGACAAACTTGCACAAACTTTAGATTAAAACTCAAGAAAGAAATTAAAAGGCGAAAAAGTGTGGATGTTATAAGAACAATAAAAAACAAGTCATTTAAAAAAAAAAAAAAAAAAAAAAAAAAGAACAAAGTTGTATTTTCAGATAATAAAAAAAAAAAGGACAATACTTTTTTGTAAATATAAAAGTACATATATGACTAGAATAAAATTAACATTACTGGAATTAAATTGTAAATTGTGGGGGAAAAAATCATACTTTGAATGGTGAAAAATAAAAATAAAAAATACAGTGGACCCTAGCTATCTGCGACGCGTAACTACCAAGCTTGACTGCAAAAACAAATAAATACACAAATTAATAATAATAATAATACATCTACATGATAATCTTACAAAATTGAATGCTCAGTTTGTATATTTTTAATCTTACTAGAAGGAAGTGAAATTTTGATATTGTTCAAAGCAATATTTTCACAGAAAAATAAAGTGTTAAAAAAGTCAGGGAAGGATGCAATTTAACAGCAGCAAATAATTTAACGTGGTTTACTCTTCTTGGCTAAAGAGCAGAAACGTTTGATAGAAACTTGTCACACCGCTCACATGAATTTCACTAGTGGCATTTTGATCATAAAATGACGTAGACATGAAAATGTAACCTGACCGTATTTCATGGTGGCTAGCTAGCAAACGGTCACGTTCCGTCTTGTAGGACGTTTGGTACAGTGTTAAGTATGTGTAATACTTATTAGCGCCACCTACAGGACTGGAGGGGAACAGTCAGGCCCACGCACAGTTTCTTTCTCTGCTGCTTTCATTCTATCAGCCTGCAATTTTGCCTGCTGACGATTTTGCAAAGGCACACGCACGCACACACAGACGTGCGGAATGACGCATACAAATAAAAATGTCCTGATGACAGGGAGAAAGGAGGTACAGTAAAAAAAAAAATAAAATAAAAAAAAAGAGAACATTTTAACGCACAGAAGCGAGCTCTTCTTCCTCATTGCTTTCTTGGAGCTTTGTCATGGTGTGAAACGACACTTTTGGTCACGCACCAGCAACCGAGTGAAAGGAGCCGCGGTTTTTACGCTTACGCCCGATTAGCACGTTAAGTGATCCTAAACGACGGCGCTAACCCTCCATCACGCTGTCACGAGTTCATTAGCTTCACTAAACAGCAAAGATATTGACAAACGCAAAAAAAAACCACACACACAAAAGAAATAGGGGTTATGCCTACTTTACATTCTATGCCAATGTTAACATAATCAAGTAGTGATGTTTTTATAAATATTTATGTTAACATGATCAAGTAACTCAAATAATGTAACACGTATACAGGTATCATAGTGTAACTAACGTAATCCGCACGTAATGTAACTAAAATGAAGTAGCTAACATAACCAAGTAACGCAACGCAGCCACGTAACATAATTAACATTGGGAGCTCATGTAACCAATTAACCGCTGATGTTATGTGGCCAACATAAGTTAGCATAATCTAAATAGCAGGAGTAGCTCACCTAACCAACATAACCAGCTAACGAGATGTAACTACTGTAACCGAACTAATGCAACAACAATGAGTATCGTAATTTAACAAACATTATGTAACTAACGCAACATAGCAAATGCTAACGTAACATAACCAACTAACGTCCAACTACCGTAACCACAACAATGCATTGTAATTAACATAATCAACTAATGTAACCGGTATAACATAACTAACTAACTACACTAACGTAGCGCATCCAGCTAAGGTAACATAACCAAGTAGCTAATGTAACTAATATATTGTAATAATAAATAACAAGACTATCGTACTGTAAGAAAACTGATGTAACAAATACCAGTCATTAACGTAGCATAGGCAGGTAACAAATTTAGTAGATTGAGGTTTCATCATGTAACATAACACGTTAAAAAGGACACACAATGTGCGTTTTATTGTCCTTCATTAAGGTGATGAGTGTGTTTAGTTAACGGCAGCTTGTTTCTTTTAACCCTATGACACAATGACATAACACAGAGCTTGACCCCCGAAACGATTATTTCGCTTCCCATTGCTCGTGACAAATAGTGAAAACAAAAAGTGTATTGTTAGCCGCAAGGTAATAACGTTTTCTAGTGTTCTTTTTTTAAGGCAATATAATGGATGAGAGTATTTACACTTTCAACCAGATCCATGTGTTCTGTGATCTATTGCTTCATCCTTGAATTGTCAAGCCCTCTTCTTTTTCTTCTTCTTGCATATCCATTACACTGACGACACTTTGCAGTCACACAGCTTTATTGTGTGATTGTGTGTGCACATCACGTTGCAGCCGCGGGCGTCAGCCCAGGAGAATTGGCTTTAAAGGATGGGGGGTAATGTAGAAGGGATTTAGGGGAGAGAGGGGTTTGAAGGGGAGGGGGGGCATCCAAACAAGAAACCACAGAGACCTGTAATCCTTCTGAGCTATGCTAAGAGGCTAACAACTGTATCGCACTTGTGTTGGTGTAGCGCGTCAGTGAATTTCTGAACGTTCCCATAGTAGCTAACACCATGGCTAACAATGTAGCTAAAAGAAAGATAAACTTACATACATTAATTAATCAATTCATTACATTACATTAAAAAGAAAATCAAATTTTTTTTTTACTTAAAAAAAACTGCCCAATTGATCAGAGTATAGTGTTTCTTGATACCTGCCATCGTGTCTTTGTTAGCTATGTTGCTAACCACTTTTATGTTCACATGCTACTGTATGCTATCCAGTTATAGCTATTATCACACTGTTCCTAAAGGACATAATCTACTGTAAATATAAATAAAGCTTTATTAACAGTACAGGCAACATTTTAAAGCATGGTTATAAAAAAGATGAATGTCTTGTGACACAAAGAAAAGATTACAAAGCATAACAGTGAGTCTTGACAGGACAGAAGTGAGACACACAATGGATAGGAAGATAAGAACAAAGATGGTGTCTACTGTCTAAACAAGACGAGACGTGCGAGTACAGCCTTGAAGATTAGACCAGTACAGACTAAACCATCAAACCACAAAAACATGCTCAACTGGAGAAGCTCAACACTGACAAATGATCATTTATGCTTCACATTATTATTGATTTGTTAATTTGTAATGCCATAACAGAAAACAAGTATTGTTTTCAGTTTTGCTTAGATCATATTTCCGAACATAACCATAGTTAATGTTAAAAACAGTTTTAGCCATGATATTAGTGTTGACATTAGCTACTGTGTTCACCATGACGTTAGCAACGACATTAGCTACAGTGATAGCCATGATGTTAGCAATGACATTAGCTGCAGTGTTAGCCATGATGTTAGAGGCTACCTGTTAGGCATGATGAAAGATCTAATAAGATTGTGGTGTGTGCATGCCCACGTACTGTATGTGTGTGTATACACGCGCATGTGCGCAGCTGGCCGACACGGTGCATGAGTGGGTGACGTGATGTTCTGACGGGCACAGGCAACACCTGTTTGCTTTGCTTGCGCATGACGGCGGGTGGCCGGCACGCAGGGTCGTGACCCCTCCTAGTTATTGCGGTGGAAGCATCTGGATGCAGCACACACACACTAATACTAGCTTTGATTGAACAGGAAACGCCCTCCATTGTTCTTGACCGCTGGCGAAGCCCAGCCCAGCAACGAGCCTAGTTCTACTTCTACTGCTTATAATAAGAAATAATAATAATAGTAAAGCAAATTTTTAACAGAATTAAGAGTTTTAGCAGTGTTCTTACCTGCTACGTTAACTAATGTAACAATAATAAAATGGTCTTTGCCGCCTTTTTGCTGTCCTTTCAACATGAACGTGAACACTTGTCCATTTGCTCCACTTCACTGAACCAAAGTGATAGTTGGAATTTGTTGATGATGAACACTCCCTCCAGACAGACAAGATCAAGTGGCTCTCAAGTGCTACTGCTTGTGCACAAACAATAAATATCAATTAGCACCTACAAAACATGCTTCTTTTTTTTATGACTCGAGCTCCATATTATAGCTTCACTGTGATACCGCGTTCGGGTCTTTAATGCTCACTTTGGTGTCTAGCTGACATCCTTGAATGTTTTGATATTGTAGATCAAACATGAGGAGCACACAGACATGCGCTAACACCTGAAGCATTAAGAAAGCTGCAATGTTACCACGTTGGATATGATTAGCCATGATGTCCGCTACTGTATTAGCAATGAAGTTAGCTACTAAGTTAGCCATGGTGTTAACTGCATTAGCCACAATGGTAGCAATATTAGCCATGTTGTATGACGTTATCTACTGTGTTAGCCATAGTCTTATAGCCTCTATGATATTAACAAAGCTTTTGTTTATACTGTAGTTAGCTATGATGACAGCTACCATGTTAGCCATGATGCTAGACATGTTAACTACTATGTTAGTTGTGATAAGTTGTGACGTTTGCATCAGTGTTAGCAATGATATCAGTCATGCCGTTACCTATGACGCTAGCAATGATTTTAGCTATTATATTTGATGTGGTGCTATTCGGAATGTTAGCGACTGTGTTTATCCATTATTTTAAGTACTGTGTGTGTGCGTGCGTGTAGGGGTGTGTGTGTGTGTGGGGGGTGGGGGGGGGGGGGTGAGAGAGAGAGAGAGAGAGAGAGAGAGAGAGAGAGAGAGAGAGTGAGAAAGAGAGAGAGAGAGAGAGAGAGAGAGAGAGAGAGAGAGAGAGCGAGAGCGAGCTCAAAGAATTCTTCCAGTTGCTGCAAATGGAAAATGGAATGGTCTGGAACGTAAACTTGACAAAAGTTTCGATTGAATTGAAGACTGTGTTTGACATTTGCTTTTAGTCCCCTGTGTGGTCCTCGGCTAATGAAAACGGCGCCACTGAAAAAGGTTATGTTTACATTCTGTTGAAACACAGATTCAAATCTGTGAAAAAGTAGAGGAAAAAAAACAGGTAAAAACGTAAACTGACATGGACCATTATATAATGTTAACAATAATGTTAGCACAGTATTATTAACTACAAAGTCCCTGTAATGTTAGCTGTGCTGTGACGTAAGCTATTAGCCATAAGCCAAGTTAGCTAGTCATGATCTTAACTGTGGTGTTAGCCATGAAATTAGCAACTGTGTGAGCTACAATAATGTAAGCTTCAATATTAACAATAATGTGAGCTACAATGTTAGCCACGATGTTAGCTTCTATGATATCCACGATGAAAGCTAAAATATAAACCGTGATGTTAGCAATTATAGTAGTTACTCTGTAAGCCATGTTAGCTACAGTCATAGATATGATGTTAGTTATATTTGCTACTAATTTTGCCAGGACTTTAGCTATGCCAGTGACAATTTTAGCTAATGTTAACATGATGTCAGCAAATGTTTTGTTAGCGACTATATTAGCCGTGACTTAGTCTGGCTACAATGTTAGTCATGACGTTAGCTATTGTGTTAGCAATTACATAATAGTTAATGTTAGCTACGGTATAGCAACTTTCGCTAAAATATTAGTCATGACGAGCATCTGTGTTAGCTGCAATATTAGCAATAATGTTAGCTACCGTGTTAACCTTATGTTAGTGATAAGGGATAAAGCTGGACATTTTTGGACTCTGCTATGTGCTTTTTGGAGGGGCTCACGACTCCAATTGTGGGGGTCAAAACATTTTATTGACAGCCCTTTGAGTTGAGCCTAAAAAAAATCTCTGGATAGATTTTTATTTAAAAAAATAAATAAAAGACCATTAATTTAAATGTGCTGCTTGAACTCTGCGCTGAAAGCTGATGGAGTGAGACGGGAGTCAATCATTTTCTTCCAAAGAGGCTGGAGTATGAAATGCCTGCCAGGTGACTGACATGAAGTTATTCCAAAGTAAATCCCCATATGGGAGTAACGTGATCGTCCTGCGGTGTGATGTGTTGATTAGCAGATGAAATAAATCTGATTATCATGTTCACACGCCACAGCCGCTAATCTCGTTTAGGGATGCAATGAGTGGGCCAAAAACAATTAAACAAGTCTTTAATCATGTTAAAACAAGCTGCATGAATGGTACATTTTTACACACAGTGAGTGTTACACCTTAGCTTGTCACTTTTTGGTTTTTTTTAAACAGTTTTCTGGAGCGCTTTAGCACACTTTATTTATTTACTTTGTGTGGCCCCATAATGAGTGCGCAAACACGCTGCTTCCTGCATGCACTTTCCTGTGTTGCTTCTAAGCAGCTTCAGTCGGCTGCTGATCAACATCAATGGGCGTCTTGCTTTGACATTTGCCAGGAATGTTCAGCAGCCACAAAAGCAACTGTGGAATATCACATATGTTACATGTTTGTGAGCTACAGTACCAAACTATCAACCTTGCTATCAACCAAACTGAGTGTCCAGCCACCAAAAGTGTGGAGATAAAAACATATGGCTACTCACAATAAACGGCAGTGAGCACAGTCAGTTTCCAAGCGTTTTATTGAACATAACATAACTGACTAGCAAAATTGCATGTAATACTGGCTATGTAGTTTTTACGTAAACCTGCAAGCTACCTAAATACCAACCTAACCAACTGCATACAAAAATGGCTAGCTCACGAATTAGCTGTTCTTATTTTAATGTGCACACCTTTTGGAGGAGCCAACGTGCCATTTTTTATTTTTTGTATTTTTTTTTTAGATTTATGGTAGTTGTTTTTAAATACAGTATGCATAACTTATTATTATTATTATTATTATTATTATTTGTATATTTAGAGATTTATTGTAGTCTTATTTAACCTTCACAACTTTTGCAGATTGACAGTATTGTATGTAGTCTGAATTTTGTTGTACATAATTGTTTTTACAATTTAGACATTTACGAGATTTTCTCACACATTTTGCTTTAAGTCTTGACAATAACAACCATAAAATAGCATGCGTGTGTGCATGCGTGCGTGTGTGTTGCGACTACATAAGGTCATCACACAGACCTGTCCACTTGCCACTTTTCACATTCTTTTTGGCTTTCCTTTTAGATGGGAAAGCTGACGGGAAACACACACAAGAGGTGGGAGGAATGTGTCTCTCTTTGTGCCACTGTAAATCAGAATCCCCGCAGCCCCCACCACCCACTGTCTGTCACGGTGAAGACGACCACACAAAGTTGTTTATTCAAAAATGACTTTACCCACGATGGTCTTTTTATGGTAAAGAGGCTATTTGTTTTGTGGGAATCTGATTGAAGTGCAGCAGCAAACAATGTAGCTGCCGAAGCACTAGAAGATGAGAACGTATTCCTTAAGTAGTCATGACAACATAGGGTAAAAAACACAGTGGGCTTTGAAGTGTACAAAATGTGTGTGGCTTCTAACAGAGGTCGGTCTGGTTCGGGTAAATCGGACAACGTACAAACAGTAAGTTGACATTGTGTTGTCTTGTGTCCATTGCCTTGTCTGCCAGTACGCCACAGTATAGTTCCACTTAGTAAGCTGGCAAGCTATAGCCTGGTGTTTTACATACAAACTACATAGCTAAGTGATATTGCTTAAAAGGTTAATTTATTTAATGAACTAATTATCTAGTTAGTCAGGTTATTGGTTCGTTAGCTGGTTAGCTTAAATGTTTGCTTTTGGTTAACTAGTGGGATGGATTGTTGGATCATTAGTTGGTCCACAAGTGAGCAAAATAGGTAATGAGTGAGTGAGTGAGTTAATTAGTTAAAACAAACAGCGTAACCAATATTTCTATGTGGGATATTATAAGGTGACAAGGTTAAATAAGCTGACAAGTTTATATAAACATACTGTTATATAGTATAATTGCAAGAAATTTAGTAGATAGTTAGCTAGTTTATAATTTGTTAGGAGGCAAAGGAATTAGCTAGCTGCTAGCTTGGTTTCCGGTGGATGGCAGGGTTACAACCCCACATAACCACTGCTAATACAAGGATTTTTTTTTTTGAAGAGGTGCTAGCACATGGACCAACAAACCGTTTTGTATTTATGAGTTTTATTAGCTCGCGCGTAATAATCCATTCAGTTTTAATCCCTGTAAAGAAATATGTCTTCTAAATTTGACACCACAAAGAAGAGTGTTAACAACACTGCCAAATTTGAATGATTAAGGAATCGCAAAATACAGTAAATGAGGCTTCAATAATCATGAAGAATCACAGTTGTCATCGCTGTCAAACACTGTGGCCGTGTCTGACGAATGAAACCACACCTCACTGAAAAGAGGATGCTACTTGGATGCTAACTTTCTTTTGCCTACAAATCCCTACAATTTGATTCTGTATCTTCACAGTTCTGTACTCAAACATGTATTTAAAATCAAATCTGCAATTTAATTTAATGTGGAAACATTCCACAATGACAATAGTTGGATTTATGTGACTTAATACAGTGGACCTAAAATCCAATCCTGTAGTACACCGATAACAAAGATATCTTTCTTGCTATGCAAGGTGGCCATTTTTAATTCCAATCAGGCGAGTCAACAGCGGGAGGTCATACTTAAAAGCACAGCAGACACCGTGTTCCATGTTTACGTAAGTAGCTCCTCGACAAGCGGCGCAATCCGGCGCTCGCTACAGCTCCTTGCTCAACGGCAATTGTTGAAATTGACTACAGTGTGAATGCGTTCACTTACTTCCACCGTACTTATTCTGTATTTTTCCAAACATTTTAGCTTGGCAAATGCTATCTTAAAGTAATGACTACATTCAGTCAGAAAATGGTAAAATAAAATACAAAAAGGCTCAGCAAAACATTAAGTAATAGTTAACCTGGAACAACGTGTCATTAGCTGTGACATTTGTCGCACAATGTTAAGCTAGCAGTGCTGTTTGGGAAAGCTTTCAAAAGTCAGGGCTTTCGGCGACTTCTGCTAATGGGTAACCCCAAGGTCACATACAGTATATGTGGAAAATGTAGCTGTCATATGCCTTTATGTTAGCCTCTCTGCGTCTGAGCACAGGCTAATATCTTCAACCTTTTCTTTAATGACAGGCTTTATGCTCATACTTTGATATACAAGAAATGTTACCAAACATGGACATTAAACTTAGACTAAACTTAAGCATTAGTGGCACTACTGAACCCCCAAAATGGAACAAGGTTAGATCATTTGTTAGGTTGTCAGTAATTTTGTTAGATTGTTAGTTTGCTAGATAATTCGTTAGTTCACACATTTCGAGTAGAACAACGTCAGTGTTAGCTAATGAGTTAGCTATTTGAGTTTGATAGTTTGTTAGCTAGTTAGGTAGCTCTCAGGTTTCACTTTCAAATTTAGTTAGCTCATTGGTAGCTCAGTAACTATTTATGTAGTTTTTAGGTTTATGGGAAAACAACATAACTGATATTGCAAGTGGGGCAGTTAGCATTAGTATTAGCTTGAAGGTCTGCAACAACACAACATAACCAATATTCCAAATGGGCATATTTGGGTGAAGGTGGAGACCGAGGTTGTTGTTGTTGTTGTTGTTGTTTTTTGTTTTGTTTTTTTCAATTTGAGGACGTTACAGCATGCTTCTATGTAATAGTAAACACATTACTGTCACCTAAAGAGCCTGAGGGAAACTTCCTCTTTGTGATTCATGTCATAGAGACATGTTTTGTCTGGCCTTGGTGAAGGTCTGCTTAAGTGATACAGCATTTGTAGTTATTATCTGTATGATTTCCTGCCTTTAAAAGTGCCAATGAAAACACACACACTTGTGGGTGTAGTGATACTTTAGTGCCATTTTATTGCCTCTTGGGCCGTTTGATGAAATGATTCACGCTTGTTGGATGTGCTGCCAATTATCTGTGAGGCCCTCGAACGTGTCGGACGCGTCTCAGCTTGTGGAGCTTGAACTCAGATGTGACACCGCAGCGCAGCTGGCGTCATAATTGGACCTCTTTATGCTGCGGACCCTGTAACACACAAGGCAAGCGATGGCGGCAGAGCACGATCATCAAATTACGAATTAAATTGAATTGCATTTTAGAAAAACAGACATAGCTATCTGGGGAGAGTTTAAGACAGTTATTTTACGTCTCCTACATGCCAGTTATGTAGCTATTTATTTCAGTTCAAAAATGGGGAGCCATAGTGTAGTAAAAAACTATGCTCATATAAACTTAAGATACTGGGTAACTCATGTGCTGCTTCTGATTCATCGTTTTTTTGTTTTTGTTTTTAAATCATGCATGAACATCAAATATGCAACATTTTAAAAGACTAACATGCAAATGCAAATATTGCAATACATAACTGCGTTAGCTTGTATGCTATTGTTATTTAGGTAGTTTGCTCATTGTTTTTTTTTTTTTTCTCAAATCGGTAACTAGTTAGCTAGCTCATAGCATATTTAAAAATACACTTCATAACCAAGTTATTAATTAAGCCAGTCAATTATCTAGCTATTTAAATCACAAGTGTGTCAGTTGTTAGGCTAGTTTGCTGTTAACTTGTTAGGTAGCCCACAGCTTTACAACAGTGCTACATAAGAGTCAGTTGGCTTTTAAAATTAGTAGTTAGGTAAGAATCTGGCAGGTTTAAAAAGTATGTAACCCGTTGGTTAGTCAGTTTTATTTTGTTAGTTGGTTGGTAGTTGTGTAGTTTAGCATGTCAGGTAGTGGGGCAGTTAGCATTAGCAATCGGCTATTACCTGGGCTTAGTCCAAATAAACATATGAAACACTTTATCATGCATGTTTGTAATAAAAACTGTGGGCCAAGATAGTTAGCAAACAATTTTTATTTTTTTATTTTTTTTATAAGATTAGCATCTCAGCTCCAAACGAGCCTCAACCAGAAAGTATGGTGGCCGTTAACTGACAAAAGGCATAATCAACAGGCTATCATTTATCTGCTCCGAGGTTACCTGTAAAATAATTCTTGGTGTTGTTACTTCGTTACCCAAATGCTAACTTGATGGTGCTAACCTGATACCAATTGACTATCCATTAGCCAGCTAAGCTAAAAAGGCTTGCCTTATGGTCCAAAATAAAAGCAGGCAGAGACCAGTGGTCTTTCAGCCTCTCAAACGTGACTTGGTTGCAGAGGAAGTGGAAGGAGTAGTAGAGGATGTTTCAGAGATTTGTGTGCGTGAAATAGATACCCTCCCCCCCCAGCATAGCTCATCTGTCTCCAGCACAAAGAGGCAGTCTGTCAGTCATACGTTTGACGGGAAGATACCTATTTATTGCCCTGGAGACCAGTGTCTGATTATATGTTGCACCCTACATATTAGCCTCTTTCACACAAAGAACCCGAAAAAAAGAGAATCCCTTTTGTGCAGGACCTCCGACCTAGCGAAGGCGGGATATTGCCGCTTTCAGACAGCAACTCAGCATTCCGCAATCAGATAATTAATTACGTGACAAAGAATATCTACAAGCCCTTTTAATACTACCTATTAAAGCATGGCATGACGATGTGTTGTGTTGCAAATTAATGGAATTTTGAAACAAAAAAATGTTCTACCTTAATTCAGTCTGTGTCACATTTTCATTTGTTTATTATGAAAGTGTAAATGCAAATTTCAACTTCATTGTGTGGATTAAAATTGTGGGATAAATAAATATATAATCTTTGTACAACTGTAGCATTTAAACAGATATTTACAATGGATAATGGGTACAATATAGATAAACAACAGGTATAAATGTAATAAAAATAAATGTCATATATATGTACAGTACATCTTAGTGAGTTTTAACATAAAACACTATTAAAGGACATTATTAAGTGCAGTTATGGCTTTTAACAAAGAGTATGAAATCATCTATATTCAACCCTGCTGGTTTGATGTTTGTACTAATTTTTCAGTCAATTCAAAGTGTTCTGGAGGTTCTCAAAGGCAACTTCTGGATGATTGGTGCAAAACAAGGAAGTAAGCAGGATGTGGGTGTGGCCAAAGTCTTTCAAAAAGCAGTTCATTAATGAGGACTATGAACAAAATAAGCGCAGTATGGTTGGACGGATTGTATTACTAATGGCTCAAATGCACTGATTTTCAAAAACATGATGGATATTGAAAATTTGGTCCATGCCTGATTTGAGTTGGGAGTACAAAGGGAAAGTCTTCAGCAATTAAAAAAGTTATTATAAGCTCTTTAGAGTTAATTACAAGTCCTTCTCAGACATCCTTGTCCAGTAGTGCAGACATCGATGCTCAGTAGTGTAGATGTCCTTGAGATATCCTTTGAAGGGCTTGTCTGTTTCTCCTGGTCGAAACATCCTTTTGAGATCCATTTATAGAAATGCTTTAGATGCCTTTGTCCAGACATCTTTAGACATCCGTGTCCCAACATCGTTTCAAAGTCCTAGTACAGTAGTGCAGTTGTCCGTGTTCAATATTTTTTAATTCTGTTTCCAGTGGTGGAGACATTTTTTAGAGGTCCGTGTCCAGACATGTTTATCCTGTATTTCCGTGTCTTAGACATCTTTATATGTCCATGACCAGTGATAGAGACTCTCTACAGAGGTGTTGTCTATGTCTAGGACAGAAACATCGTTTAGATATCCGTTTCTAGTCATCTTTAGACGTCCATGTGTCTTCAGGCGTATGTGTCCGACTGTCCGGACACGCTTTAGACGTCCATGTCCAGAAATTCTTTCCATGTCCAATGACAGAAACATACTTTAGAGGTCTGCTGTATGCCCAATGGTGAAAACATCTTTTTGAAACATCTTTAGACGTCTACAATCCTGACATCTTCAGACATCCTTGTCCATACATTCTTTAGAATTCCGTGTCCAGACATCCTTTTCACATCTGTGTCCCGTGGTGGAAACATCCTTCAGAAGTCTGTGTCCAGAGATCTTTAAACGTACATCGCCAAAACATCTTTAGATACGTTTCCTGACATCGTTTAGACGTCCGTATCCAGTGGCGGTGGGAAGTCCAGGCCAGGCGACAGCGAGTCCTGGCTATGTGTGGAGCTGATGCCGGTATCCGAGTCCGTGTCCGTCACGTCCATGGGGAATGAGCCGTGTTTGACCGCGGTGGCTTCATTTTTCACCTTCGCGTTTCCGCTAGTGATCTCCTGGGCGGCGTCACTCATTTGCAGCGATCTGAGCTGAGCGGCTAACTGCCAGCACTCCTGATCCCTGGAGAGCCAGGTGGCCTCAGAGCAGCGGATCTGCTTGTCTACCTCAGCCGCCTGGCTATGGAGGGAGACGCCAGCCAGGTAGCTGCGCCTCACCTCAGCCTGCATCCTTTCCAGCTCGGCCAGGAGAGACTCGTCGGCCTCGGTGGGGGTCCAGGCAGCGGCTGATGCTCCTTCCTGCTCGCCACTCGCCGCCACCCTCTCTTCGGTGTCTATGTCACGACAGAGCTGCGCTATGAGCACCTGCTGCCTCTGGACCTGGAGCTCCAGCTGCTGGACATCGTCACTGGCTTGAAGGAGCTTGTCAAGCTCCTCTGAGTTGAAACCGCAAGCTTCCGACTTGTCCGGGTGGTCTTCCTGCCCTTCAAACTGCTGGACCTCCACCTCCAGATCCTCCATGCGCTGGATCTGCTCTCGAATGGTTTGGTCCTGGTTCAGGATGAGCTGCACCATGCGGTCAATTTCCTCAGTGCCGGCGGATGTCTTGGTCTCTTTGTGGAGTTTCTCTAGTTTCCGGAAGGCCTTCCTCACTACTCGTTTCTGCTTCTCCACAGGAAGAGCCTGAGGGTTCCTGGTGTATCTGCTCCGGTACTTTGTCGGCTTCATAGCCCGCTGAGGCACAACATCGCTGCTTTTGACCAGGACAAACTGGATGAAGGGTCTCTGGTCCCCCCAGGCACACCACAGCCTCAGGATCCTGCTGAGGGGCGGCAAAACCCTCTCGAAACCCTTGTAGCGCTCCACCAGACTGAAGTCTTTGGGCTCTCCGTGCAGAAGCCGCTTACTCTCCGGCACAGATCTGTGATCCTCTAGTAATGCCTGAATCATGTCGGCACAGGTGGTGTGCTTCGTCACGCCGCAGACCACCTTCTCCTCATTGCACACTGTCACCTGGATCTCCTTCCCAGCGATGGGCTTGCTGTCTTTTGTCCTGGGGAAGACAGGAACAGAAACATGAATGTCAAAATAAAAGTTGTAGTTTTGTGGGGAAAAATAAGTAATTTTTTCAAAGTAGAATTGTTGTTGTTGTTGTTTAAAATATAAAATTTTACATCCATTCCTGTTAAATACACATTAAAAAAATGTTTTGAAAAATTTGCAATTTGTTTTGTTGCTGAAAATTTTTTTTTAGTGAAATGATGACACTATACGCTTGAATTTTTGTATTTTTTCTTGGAAAAAAAACTAAGCCAAAATTAACAGATGTTTGTTTAAAAAAAAATGTACAACTTTTTTTCTTGAAAGTATCGTCTTTTGTCAAATATATGCTTTTTTTTTTCTCCACAAAATATACTACTTTTCTTGAAATAATACTGTATTTTGTTGAAAATCAGCATTTTATTCTTTAGAATATACAAATTGTCTTCCTGTTAAATGTGCACATTTTTAAATCCCCTTTTTTCTTACTATTTGTTTTCTCGTACTACTTTAAATGTCTTTTTTTTGTTGTTGTTGAAAATATACAACGATCACCAAGAGAGATTTAATCAGACGCCTCCGTTTAAGACCTTTGCATCAACAAAATCTCCTCCATCAACTGAAAGAAGAAAGTGTTACATCTTCTCTTTATTCTCGTAAGATTATGACTTTTATCTCAAAGTGTAATTATGTTGTTTCCGTTTCCTAAATCCTCCTTGGTAATGTAAAACTTTTTAGAGGTCAAAGTCGTGCTCGCTTGTTGAATTTGGATGATTTGTTTGTCGAATGCGTCACTCAGCTATTTGCTCAGAGGGTCCACATAACCATTAACCCCCATTGTTGCATGCCTGCCACATTCCTGACAACTCGTTCACCACTTCCGTTTTAAACACGCGCGCCGCTTTGCATTCACATCCACGTGGGAAACCAAACAGGGGGATGCAAAGCTGACTTGTTTTACAGGATGATGCTATCTATTGATGCTACGTAGGAGGCGTTCTTTGCTATATAGGATGTTAGGGGAGGCGCCTCATCAAGCTTAATCTTGACAATGTGCATATTTTTCAATTAATAAGGATAATATTTGAGAGAAATTTGGAAAAAAACAGACGAATGAATACATTTTAAAGATAATAATCATACATTTTTGAGAGAAACAGCTTACTTTAGAGAAAAAAATAATTTGTACTTCAGATTTTAGAAAAAAAAAAAAGGCCATTCATTTTTTTTTCTTTTAGAATTAGCTTTTATATTTTCAAGAAAAAAAAATCTTAAAAATAGTCATACACTTTTCTAGAATTTGTATGTATTTTCAAAAAATGGTGATTTTTCTGACAAAAAAATCTTTTATGGAGAATTTATTTTTCAAGGGATTTTCATAGTTTTAAGAGAAAGTCATATTGTGAGAAAAAAAAAACCCAGTTCATTTGAGAATTTTTATATTTTTGAGAAAAAATATATTTTAATAAGTCAGATGATACAGTATTTTTGAGAATAAAAATATATTTAGTTACTCTATAATTGTCAGAAAATTTTACATTTTTTGACAACAGCTATTTTTTCTAGAATTTGTTTTTATTACACTTTTGTAGGTAATATTTTGACCACAATGTCAGATTTTTCAAGATTTTCACGTTTTTATTTTGACAACTAAAAGTCTCATTATGCCATATTTTAAGAACAAGTAAAATAAAAAAAAAGTCTTATAATCCTTAACCACTTCATTAAAAAATAAAACTCAAATAAAAAAAATCACACAAAAAAACATTTGGTTTACTTTTATAAAACAAAGTCACACATTCATGAAAAACGTCAGCACCATTTTCCTTTTGTGAAGGCCGACTTGCAGCTCAAACTGGATGTCTTTCCAGTCCAGTACATAGTTCACGTGTAACTTTGTTGTGCTACAAGTTCATCTGGTAAAACGAGTCATCAATCATGTCAAACTGCATAAAAGTTATTATTATGAACTAATATTATAACCACAGGTGGATAAACACATTCATAGCAGGAAAATCGTACAAGTGTGCACAAGTGTGGGGGGGAAACACCTGCATTTGTCTTCAGGCACAATCGCCACTTCCTGTGCCAGACAGGAAGTACAAGAATGACCCTTGCCTCTTTATTTTCCACTGAATTTATCTGCTTGGTGTGTGAACATATGAACATTAGGTAGATGCCTCAATCTGGCAAGCCTTTGACAAAGACGTGATGATACTGTTTCAGTTTCACACAGAAACTAGCAAAGGTGGCCTAATTTCTGTGCATTTTTTCACACATCATGCCAATCGACAACATCTGGTATGACGTATAAAATGACGTTCTTCTTCATTTCTACTTTGCCACCCTTAAAAAAAAAAAAAAAAAAGTCGCGTTTGTTTTGTTTTGTCATGCTAACCCATGCTAATTTCTTCCGATCTTCCTCTGGTTGAAAAGTATTGTCAGCTTCAAATATCCACCTTTCGCAATTAGTCTACTTAAAACAGTTATACAAGATCAAATATGACTTTTTCCATTACAGGTTTATGTTTTTTATGTTGTGGTGAGTATTGTACCTGCCAATACAGTACAATCCGCAAAGCTGAGAAATTTGATAGGCAGTGGGGAAAGCGGTTGAAGGGGCTTTGATGTTCTGATGAAAAAGACGGTTAAACATTCGCTTGCGTAGTGGAAAAGAAAAACACGGGCGGCACTTCCTGTCGGGTGTCTTATCTGGGCTGGGAATGAGGGAAATAACATCATCTTTATCTGCGGGATGAGTCGTACTTATGATCTGTGAACAGACACAACACGCCGCTTCCCCATCTTATCTAACAACAACAGCCACGACACAAACGCCACACAAGTCCATCGGGCACTTTGACTTCGATATGTTCAGCAGCAACATATCTATTTTTTGGTCAAAGATGCTATAAAGACATAGATGGAAATGACTTTATCCTAAGAATTACACTTTTTTTTTTTTTTTTACTCCAAAATAATTTTTGGGGGAAAATATTTTTCTCATGAAAAAAATATGTTTTTTTTTTTTTTTTTACCTTTTCTTGAAAGTAAACATTTTTTCCCAAGAATATAAAAGATAATTCTAAAAAATATACAAATGTTTCTCAAAAGTACTTATACAACTTTTTCCTCAAAACTTGCAACTAATTAGACTTTTTTATTAGTTTTTTTTTTTTTAAATAAAATAAAATAAAACTTGTTTTCAAAACAAATATGTTTGAAAAGACCTTTTTTGGGGGAAAATGGTGACTTTTTATTAAAAAATGAACGCCCTCTCTAACAGATGTCTTTTCTACCCAAAAAATTCCACTTTTTTAAATGATAGCTGTTTCTCTTTTTTTTTTCTTTTTTTTTTTAACATAGCTTGTATCAAAAAAAAATAAAATTTCTGAATTTATTTTCCTAAAATGTAATTTTAGAGTAATATTTTTTTCATTTGTCTAATATATATATATATATCAAAATTTTTATTTTTCAAAATATGTAACTTTTTCAATAGTTTTTTTCTCATTGATGTTTTTTTCAAAATAGATTTGTTTAATAACAGTTTTATTCTAAGTATGTTTTTAAAATATATATATATTTTATTTTTTTAAATATTATATTTTTGGAAAAGGTTTTTTTCCCCATAAAAAAACATTTTTTAAATCTTCAAAATGCAAAAACAAACATTTTTTATATGTATTTTATATTTTATTTTAATACAAAAAAAAAAAGAAAAGAAAAAAGAAAAGTACAAAAACAATCCGCAGTTCAGGTACTATTTGGATTTCAGGGTCAGGTTGTTGCTAAAATACACTTTTTGTTTTCTCCAACATTTGGAGGCATGGAGAGAGCCTTTCAATTAAATCCAATCCAAGCCAGCTGAGGCTTGAGCTGCTGCCCTCATCTCATCGAGGACGGCGTCGGCCCACTCCAGACCACTCAAGGCGAGCTTTTGGCGACGTTTTGCTGGGGGTGGCATTCTGATTTCGCTCGCTTTTTTTTTTTCCCCAAAGAAGCGTCATCAAAAAAATATACATGAAAAAGCACGAGTGAGCCACTTGATCAAATTGCCGCTGCAGATTCAACAAGTGGTGATGACAGTGTTGGCTTTCAAGATGCAGACAAGGAAGAGGAAGGGCGCGTAGACATTTTGCAGGTAATTATGGAGCAGAGGCGCATAAGTGAACGTCTGTGCAAACATTATGCATGTAAATATCACTGGGGAGACCACACGTGACAAAAGCATTCATTAAATATCAACTGCATAGCATACAAATTCCTTCTACCAAGCATGTATGCAAGTGTACTGCATGTACAGCGTTGCCTTGAAACACAACTGACAAAAAAAAATAAAATTGTATCTCAAATCATCTTTCTCCATTGAAATGAATGGGAATGCCATTAATCTGTTCCAGCCTCTCATTAGATATAATTCAATACAATGTAAATAATTAAAGTTTTGCCACACCTTTTTTGATTCGATTCAAATGACATTGTGCTGCTCCTTCTGCTGTATGCGCTTTGGCCACTAGGGGGGCAGGATAATACAGATGTGTAATGTATGTATGGAGACAGTCAGACCTTCAAGAATACTGGGTTCATTTGCCCGATCGATCAATGGCGTCAATAGTCATCTATACGAAATAAGACATCACATTATATTTAATTTTTATCACCTTTTTTCCCCCACCATATATGTCAATTGCCTTCAATTAGATGTGAGTTTTTGCTATTTGTGGGCCGGGCCAGTCCCTATCCCACTAGTTGACTGTAAACACAAATAAATAAATAAATAAATGGACGTATTGCTCCATTTTCTAATCACTGATTGGTGATTGTTCGAACAATCCTGACCGTGATTAATAGATTAAAAGATCAATACGTTTTGTATTTAAGTTTAAATTTAGTGAGCTCATCACTGGTGGAGTTTGACCAACATCGGGTCATTAATTTTGGGATAAAACAATTGCAAAGTATCAATAAAAATCAATAAAATGACAAGTAAAGGACATATTAGTCATAAAGAAGTGACTCCCAAAGTTTTCTTTGGGATCATTTAAAGATGATTTTTTTTTTTTATCTTTTTTTTCTCTTTCCAATATTGACCAAAAACTCTTCCTACGACCCACTTCGTATCACTTTAAGTTAATTGCATTGCCAATGCTAACACTTTAAACCACTTTACATGCCTGACCTGGTTTCCACTTGCACGGAAACTCCCACCCAAAAGCTCCCCCTGACAGAGACAATGTCATGTAAACCCCCCTGAAGGGGCTCCCAGCCTGGTTTTAGATTACCCTACCTGTTTTTCTGGCGAGCTTTCAGGAAGTTCTTCCCGAATGGAGCCATTGCAGTTGGTCCAAACTCCTCACAAGCACCGCCACGCACACTTTGTCGCGCTAAACTGACAAAAAAAAAGTTGCTTGTTGTCCCGGCAGGAACTCAAAAAGGAGGAGGAGGAGGAGGCGGAGACAAGAGTGGGAAGTTATACTGGCGCAACACTGCCCCCATGCACCTGCGTGGTAAATTTAGGTACTGCAACATACTTGTTGGTACCGGTACACTTGTTGAAGAAATTCTACATCCATGACGAACTGTTCACGACAAATTTGACAGAAATAAGAATTCCCTAAATGTCATTCTTTCACATTTTCCTGAAGCGATCCAAAATACTGTAGCCAAAAATGAAAACGTTTAAAACAAAAAAACAAAATGACGCTTGTGGGGTTCAGCACTAAAGAAAATGGAGGCAAATATATTCAGGTCAGGTGTGAAATGAATCATCAGCACAACTGCAGTGATGCTTGACTGAGGACTAGAATCTGCTAGGTTCAAGCCCCCCCAACCAACTATCCACCCCACCCCATCATCACCTCTTAGACTGCATTTGATGTCAAATAATAAAATGACAGTCATCGAAAAATCTGTGACGGCAGAATGACGTTTTGATGACACATCTGTATGAAGGCATGACGGTGGGCGAGTGTAGGGGAGGGTGGGGGTCTCGGAGGGGGTGCTCGTATATAGCGGAGGCTCACACCAGCAGAAGCAGAAGGGAAGTCTCCATCAAAGTTTCCCCTCTATGGACTAAAAGACTCCCTCTCGTCAGGCCACATTTTGGATTTTTCTTGCTTTTTCTTTAGATTTTCCACTCACTGCTTTCTTTCGTTTTTTTTGTTTTGTTTACGCTGGCAAGATGCAAGCTCACTTGGCTTGTGTGCTACTGCTGCTGTGTTTCAACTGCAATGGGCTCTGTGCAGGTAAGATGCATTATTTAGAATGGAAGCTATTTATTGATTATCACACAAACAATGATGATTTCTGGATGATGATTGTTGGTAAAAATAAAAAAAATAAAAAAAATGTAAAAATGCACTTGAATGTAAAAAATAAAAATCAAGAAAACAATTGGGATCTAAAACCTTTACTATTCAGTGCATTTTTTTCGATATGTAATATTATGAAGAAATATTAAGAAGAAAAAGAAGCACAAAGAAAATTCCTTATTGAATTTTTCACCTTAAAAAGCTGTTAGTTGACCAAAACATTCAGTACATCGGCACTATCGTATCAAAAATTACATTACCACGTATAACATGTATATCACTGTAAATTGTTGTTGTGCTTAGAAGTTGTTTTCAAATATGCATTTAAATTTATATTTAAAATTTTGACATTGTGATTACTCTATGTATTATTTATCATTATAGAATGCAGATTCAATTGAATTCACTGTAACAAAGAAACGTTTTCAAATTCTTACCACTCTGACATGATAATTGTGATGTTAATTATGATCATTATACGTATTTGTTGTTTTTTAATAACAATAATCATTGGCATTATGATAGAAACACTGTTATGTGTAATGATATTTTAAATGATACTTTTCAATCTTATTATTTGTCACTATATTTGTGGTTGTACTACTACCAATAATAATAATAATAATAATCATAATAATAATTATAATTCAAATTACCACCTCTCTTATTTTTAGACCGGCGCCATTTCTGATACTCATATTAGACATAATCAGTTTATTATGATAATTGTGATTTTGTGGATGATTATTATTATGTTTACAGTTACAATTACTTATTCTATTCCTATGACTAAAAATAGCAATAATAACATATTGTTTAATTAACATCTCTTATTTTACTTGTTATTATTATCTTTTTTTATTTTTTTATTCTGAAGACAAACTTGTTGATATTTGTATTGGATTTGATCAGATTTGGAAAGTGTGCCTAATGATCTGGCCTGTGTTTGTTTTGCACATTAATAACATACTGTCTTCTTCTTCTTCTTCTTCTTCTTCTTCTTCTTCTTCTTCTTCTTCTTCTTCTTCTTCTTCTTCTTCAGACATAGAGCAGGATCTGGGAGAGCAGCTCTTCAGCAGCCTGTTTGCTTCCAAGGTAGGACAACACTGGGGGGAAAACAAAGGAAAAGCTAAGCTTATGTAAAAAAAAAAAAAAAAAAATCAGCAGCACTTCACTCTGCATTAATTATAAAGTACATGTATAGAAACACTGACATCTGCTGGCCATGCTTGGACACTGAACCTTTTAACCCCATGATGACGTGTCAAGCCCGTTTTGTCTCAGTTTCACAAAAAAAGTCTCAAGACATGCCCAAAAACCTGCAGAAGTCATCCATTTTAATTTATTTAAGTGGCCATTTTAGGCTTTATTTGTCCATTTCAATTCATCTTTCACAGACAAACTTGTCATCGGAATTTTGTGTGATTGCTTCCAAATTTAAAGCATGTACATTAGTTATATGAGGACGGTAAATCTGATTTTTGAAATTTTATATAAGCGGTCTTGGCGTACATTATGAATAATAAAATACAAAACACAGTGATTATTAATTTTAGCATTAAATTCGGCTGTCTTATATCCATACATTTCAAGCTTTTTATTTTTCTTAAAAACACAAACAAACAAACAAACAAACAAAACTCATCTAAGAATAACTGAGCTGACTCCTCCGTTTTTGTCTGAAACAGCTGAAACAGGCGAGCAAGCAGAGCGCCCCCTACTGGCGCCTATCGCTGGACAAGTTGTGCCGGCTGGCCGGCAGGCTGCGGCACGGGGAGGAGGAGGGGGAGGAGCAGTCGGCATGGTGGCGGAGGAGCGGCGAGGAGGCTGAAGAGGAGGAAGATGAGGAGGAGGGAGAGGAGGGCGAACAGCAGATGATGATAAGGGAGTGGAGCGACCATGAGAGGCTGCAGGAACTCTACAGCCTGCAGCACATCTGCAGGGCGCTGCTGCGCAGTCGCCAGGGCAGGGTGAGTTCAAAGTAACGTCATTACGTTCTCCATTACTTGACTTGAACAATGACTCAATTACTTTCCTGATTACTTGATTTCAAAAGTAACTTAACTACTCCAATGATTACCTGATTTCAAAAGTAACTTATTTACTTTCCTGATTGCTTGGTTTTAAAGGTAACAAATACTTTCCTGAGTACTTTAAAAGTAACGCAACTAATTTTCTGATTACTTGATTTCAAAAGTAATTGGATTACTTTCCTGAGTACTTGGTATGAAAAGTAATACAACTACTTTCCTGATTACTTCATTTTAAAGATAATGTAGTTGCTTCCATAATGACTTGATTTAAAAAGTAATTGAATTACTTTCCTGATTACTTAATTTTAAAAGTAAAATACTTATTTTCCTGACTAGATTTTAAAAGTAATCTAGTTAGTTTCCTGATTACTTGATTTTAAAAGTAACTTTACTGATTACTCAATTTTTTTAAAAGAAACCTAATTTATTGATTGCTTCATTTTACTGCCTCAGCAAAATCAAACAAACAAAAAAAGTAGAGGTGCCAATATTTTATTGGAAGTGCTTCTTTTTTTCAACATTATTGTTTATATAATAATGAAGGTCTAATGAAAAATAGTATTTTATTTTACTTGAATACTTGTTTTTATGAAAAAAAATAACTAAAAGAATTGCAGTCTTTCACAATTTCACTTATAATTAGAAAAATGTATTTAAAAAAAAATAAATAAAGACCGTTTTTTTTTCCGTTTGTTTTACCTAACATAGTTAACTGTCATTGATTGTAAATCAAGGTACCGCTATATATTATAAAAACCTGAATAATAATAATAATAATAATAATAATAATAACATATATATATATATATATATATATATATATATATATATATATATATATATATATATATATATATATATATATATATATATATATATATATATATATATACAGTATATATAATGCCGCTGACTTCCTCCCAACAGCTACGCCAGGACTCCAGGGAGTACGTGACAGGAACTGCCGGCGAGGCGTCCCTCAAGCGCAAGTCGCCGTACATCCTCAAGAGGCAAGCTGGTCACGCAGCCAAGACTCGGCGGCCGTACATCTTGAAACGAAGTGAATTTTACTGACCGGTCGGCGCCCGTGTTCCCTCCTGACGCCGTCCAGGCCCTCTCCCGCTGCGACCGACTTTTCCCCGCTCTGCCGATCCTCTCGCCGAAATAAAATGATCACATTAAATGAGAAGCTATATTTCTTTATTGACACTTTACTTTGGTATGTTTGTGTACATCATTAAAGAGTCATGGTACAAAAGAACGTCTCATTTACTTTTACTGGTGCGCAAGTACGGTGGCCCTCAAGGCTAAAAAAAAAAATAAAAAATAAAAAAAAATAAAAAAATAAAAATGAAGCTGTGAGGCCGGTTGAATGATCAACAAAGGTTTGTCCCATGAAAGCACGTTTTTTCCTTTGTCATTTTCTGTTTATGACTCTCAAATGGTTGTTTCAGCTGTCTCATGGGGTTCCACAAGGTTCAATGATAGGTCCCCTGCTTTTTCTCTTAGCATATGTTGGGAAAACATGTTACTGTATTTCCTTTCATTGCTATGCTGTTGACAGTCACATTTATGTGCTACTAAAGATGAATGTACGATAGCTTCCTTCTTTAAACCTTTTATGTCTTGAAATCAGAATTATGAATCCAAAAGATGTGCTTCTAAAGTCACATAAAACAAGAAAGGATAACTGTGTTTTGTTTAGTTTTTTCCTTATTTTGGTGTCTTTTTCATTGTTTTCTGTTTACAGTCTTTGATTTTATTTTTAAACATAACATGCACCAAACTGTGAAAAGTAACCTTCTAAGGGCATATAATGTCAAAAACATGTACTGTAATATATAATATAAAAATTCAACAAAAATTCTCAGGGACAATATACAAATGTATATATATAATTTTACGCAAGTCCCTCATTGATTTTGACTTTTTATTCAGCCTTTTCCTCCTTCAACTATATTCTAGTATGATTGCAAATTCTTTCTTGAAATATCTAAATTTTTCCTCAAAATGCTTTTACGCTCTAAAAATAATTTTCTCTGAGAAAATGAATTATTCAAAAAATAAAATGTACTTAATACAAAAGATGACTGTTTAAAATTTATAATTTAGCAGTTATTAGTCAATTTTTATTAAGTTACATTTCTTGTATTTTTTCATGTAATTATTACTCACTGAATATGGCATTTTTCTTGATACATATTTGTTTCACAGTTATATGACAGGTTCAAATGTTACAAATTCAAATCAACTCATGTTACGTCCAATATAGTTTTGCAAATGGTTGGATAACATGTTAATAACACATTTATTACAGTGTAATAACACATGCATAAAAATATTATGGTAGTAATATGGCGGGGTATCTAAAATAGTATTTTATAATTATGATTATTATTTTTATCATAATCACCATCATTGATGGTCTATCAAAAGAAGTGTCAGATTGCCAAAGCAGCCAGCAGATGGCAGTGTTATGTAAGAAATTCACTCCTGCCTTTTTCAAAGTATCTTTGGACTAAATGGCTTCAGACATTGTGAAGCAGCATGTGGTTCATTGCCCAAGGTTATTCGTGCATATACGGCAGTCAATGAATTGTATTCCAAGCAGCTTCCCATTTAGTATTTTGCGTGCGAGTTTGTGTACCGCTTGCCGTGTACGACTGCTTGTCCTTCTTGGCAGGGAACGAACTAGAAAGACAAGGACTGTTTTGTGGATACTTTTATTGGAGAGCTGCAGGCGCCACAAGTTCTTGACTTTCATTTGAAAGACATTGCGGAGACGTCTTTGAAAAAGCACAACGGAACATCACTGTTTTGTCTTTTTTTTCCCCCCCCAAACCCAGAAAGTTAACTTTTCAAAGACTGAGCGTGCGCGCGTGCGCATGTGTGTCTACCGTCAAATGAAAAGCCAGAAGACAAAATCTCATATTGTAGACGTTGAACAAACCTTAGAAAAAGGTATTGAAGTCTCTCAGGTTGTCTGTTTTCAACCTTCTGGAAGGAATGTGTACATGTTACGTCTCAAATGGTAATGTATGGTCCTTTCTTACTTTGTTAAAAGAGAGAGAAAGAGAAAAAAAAAATCAGCATTTTGGAGGGAAACATTGTGTCAAAACATATTGTGTTTCACAATTATTATTTTTTTAAGTTCATGATGTTAAAGAGAACAAATTATATAAAATTGTGATTAAAAAAAATAAAGATAATGATCAAATATTTGAAAAAAATTTTTTTAGAAGAAAAAGCCATATTTTTTAAGAAAATGGTTTTAATAAGATTGGCAAAAAAATAAAAAATAAATTAAAATAAAATAAAATAAAATAAAAATTTCTTCCAAAATATAAAACTTGCATTTTTGTACAATTCTGAGTATTTTTCCCATTTTTTTTAATCTTCAAGAAAAAAAAAGTTATTTTCATAGAATATTTCAACTTTTTTTTTAAACTGTAATCACACAAATATATTACAAAATAAAAAAAAATAAAGAAAAACATTATTCCCTGAATTTCTATTAAAAAAATAAATAAATAAAAATTCTGTGTTGATTTTGTCTCCTCAAAACAAATCCATCAAAGTTCATCAATCCCGCAACACCATGTTTTTTTTTTTCAAGTGGTCTTTTTCAAAATGAATTTTTAACAATATAATCACGTCATGCCCTTACATGTGGGAAAGGAGAGCCACAGTCATTGACACACTTTTCTGGTGTTATGTTTATTTAACACCGTGAGAACAGCAGAACGCATGAAGTCAGCAAACTCATGCAAGAGCTGCTGTTGGCCACAGCTCACTCCCAAACGCTCACACACAGTTTCACCAACACCACATGGCAACCTACCAGGCCCCACCTCTTAAAGGCACATGCACGAACAAACTACAATACAGCAAAATATTTTGTAAACATTTTATGCTTGCTATTTTATTGTTGTGTGTTAAAAAATGTTACAATGTGTCTCAAAAATGTTTTTTAATAAGTTTTAGTTTAAAACCAGCGGCTGGCATAAAACAACGTAACAACAAAGTATACAATCTCTCTATATTGCGGCTGATGTATCCCATGTGATGAAGCAGAATTCACCGTCCTCACAAATGCAACTAATGTTTGTTCCTTCCCAAGTTTTCTTGGCGTGTCGGCATCCCCTTGAGACGTTTTAACGCCAACATCCAGCGCAGCTCGAAATGCCAGATGAATGGGAAAAGCATCCCCCGCCAGATGTTGCAGCAAACTTTTTTCATGGAGTCCAATAATTTGCCGGCGGGCTCGATTAGTCGTGTTGGACGCCTTTTCAGGGTCGCGCGGATCCTTCTGGTGATGGGCATCTGTTGTGCCGAAAAGATAACACGTCGTGTGAGGATGGATTGCTTGGCACAGGCAAATGAGGTTTTGTCACTATGGGCTGCAGCAGCGTTTTTTTTTTTTTTTTGTTTTTTTTTTTTTTTTTTACTACACAAGTTCATATTAAATACAATCTTTCTCATAACAAACACAATAGAAAGTATTGTCTTTTTCTAAATATAAACATTTTCACAGAAAATAGTTTTACCCCTGAAAATAAATTGTCATAAAATATTTTTTGCCTAACCATTCCTTTTTTTTCATCAAAAAATGTATATATGATTTTTTTAAAGCAAAAAATAAAAAAAAGTCACATTTTAAAATATTTTATTATTTTATTTTTTTATATATTTTTTTAAATTCTCCAATTTAAAAAAAGTTTTAAAAAAATAAATCAAAAATGCATATATGATTTTTTTAAAAGCAGAAAATTAAAAAAGAAGTCATATTTTAAAATATTTTATGATTATTATATTTGTATTTTATTTTAAATCTCGACGACACTGCCTCAGTCGGACACTCCAGTTGTTGCTATGGCGACGTCACATCTTCCCACGGGGCAGTGACAAGCTAAATAAATAAATAAATAAATAAATAAATAAATAAATAAATAAGATAACCTAACCCTAACCCTCTGACTTAGGAGTGATTCAGTCAGTCTCTGCAACACGTGTAGTTGCGCTAGCTAGCAAGCTGCATCTTGTTGTTAGCTAGCTAGCGAGCTGCAGCTTGTTGCTAGCTAGCTAGCTGGTGCGGCAAAACTGCGATGCGAAATTGCCTATTTTGAGTTCCATTTTTCTTGTGATTCATATACATGCCAACACCCCTTCCCCCCCCCCCCCACACACACACACACATCCTTGTACATATATCTTTGTGAGGACATCCATTGACATAATGCATTTCCTAGAGCCTTACCCTAACCGCAACCATCAAAAATGATTGCCTAAACCTAACCCTTACCCTAACCCCAACCATAACCCAATTCAAACCTAAACTCTAAAACCAAGTCTTGACCTTCAAAAAGAGGTCTTGCAAAGTGAGGACCGGCCAAAATGTCCTCACTTCACAAAAATGTCCTCATTCTGTTGGATAAAGACGTATTTTGGTCCTCACTATGTATTATGTACAAGAACACACACACACACACACCCACCCACACCCACACACACCTATATATATATATATATATATATATATATATATATATATATATATATATTAGGGGTGTTTAAAAAAAAATCGATTCGGCGATATATCGCGATACTACATCGCGCGATTCTCGAATCGATTCAATAATCGGCAGAATCGATTTTTTTTTTGTTGATTTTTTTTTTTTTTTTTTTTTTTTTTTTTTTTTTTTTTTTTTAGGATTCACACCTTGAGCATGGAAGAATGTTATATGAACGGCACATTAAGCCTTAATATTTTTATTTTAATGCTGTTCAAATGTGAAACAGATTGCAAACTGTTTGTGTACAGTGGCTCACGGTTATAAGCCTCAAGTTTTAGATAAATATATTCATACAAATCTTACAGTGTACATGTACAAATTTACTGATAGTATTTTCTAAATTTGAATGGAAAAAATCGCAACAATCGACTTATAAATTCGTATCGGGATTAATCGGTATCGAATCGTGACCATTCGTATCGGGATTAATCGGTATCGAATCGAATCGTGACCTGTGAATCGTGATACGAATCGAATCGTCAGGTACTAGGCAATTCACACCCCTAATATATATATATATATATATATATATATATATATATATATATATATATATATATATATATATATATATATTGTGTGGATGTTTTGCTTTATTCAACTCTTTATTCAACTATTTATTAACTAACCTGAGCAACCACAATAAACAGACTTTTGACAGTGTTTAGCTACTGTATTTTAAATGTGCTATATAAATGAATATTTACTACTAAAACTACTACTACTAAACCCTAACCCTAACCTCCTCCCTCCCCTCCGACGGAGTTCTGAGTGTGTGTGTGGTTCTGCTGGGAGGTAGCGCCTTCAGCTGGTGTGATATTAAAATGTGCATCTTTGTGACAGCGACATGGCCCGACTCACACGCCCCCCCACCAACAAAACACATATTTGCACAACGCCGAGGCCTCTGCTGGTACACCAGGCGCGTCCCGTTCCCACAGCCAGATGGCTCGCTGCGTTCCAAACACGAGCATGTCAGTAATTGTGGCGACGAGTGGAAGATTGCATCTTTGCCTGCCTGCGCTAATTAAAATGAGTCACTCGCCGTAGTCCGCCCCCCTTCCCCCTCTGGACAATTGCAGGCTTTTGTCATACAAGATGCTCTCCTAATCTTTCAACTGGAGATATATATATATATATATATATATATTTTAAAGATTTAACTCAAGAGTTAAAGTTTTAAAGCTTTAACTTTGACAGCTTTGACAGCACGAGGCCGGGTGGACTCTTATGACAGAAGTTTTTTTTTTTTTTTTTTTTTCTTTCTTTCCCCCCTTTGAAAAATATCGTGATTTTTAAGTTAATAAAAAGTTCATATTTGGTTGCAATTATTATGATTATTATTATTTTTATTATTATTATTATTATTTAAATGTTAAATAGTCATATTTTTTTCTAAAAAAAAGCCACAGAAGCATTGTTCCCTCTGTTTATTTTCTTAATTAATTAATTAATTAATTAAGTTCAACCATAAAAATCGTAACAATAATGCTACTTATGCACAGGAATGCCTTGTTTAGTGCTGTGCACAATTTCAGTAGTTAATTAATTAATTAATTAAGACAATAAATTCATAAAAAAAAAAAAATTCAGAGAAGAAGTATATTAAAATCTAGTTGCGGTTTTTTGGGGTTTTTTTTTGGGGGGGGGGGCATGTCCGCCCAACTTTTCTTGTATTTTCTGAAGAAGAAGAAAAAAGTACCCCAAACTAAAAATGTTACTTTTTTTTCTCAAAATTTTACGTTGTTAAGTAATAATAATAATAATAATAATAATAATAATAATAATAATAATAATAATAATAATAATAATAATAATAATAATATGATTTTTTTACAATCAAATCAGTAATTGTGTCGAGAATTGTACGATGGTATGTTTGCCTGCTTGCGCTAATTAAAGCGAGTCAGTCACTCGCTGGCACTGTCATTGCTTTTCATGCGCCTTCTGGCCGCAGACTGGCAGCCGTTTGTGGAACGAGCAACACGCGGGTGTCCGGCCGGGATGCTTGTGAGCAAAACGCTGCTGGGAGCCCAGAACGCACGCAGCGCGCGCTGACATTAATCTTTAATTAGAGCCTTTACAGTGTCAGGCTACATGGCCGCCAGTGTGGATATACGCGCAGGCGCACACGCACACATGAACACGCACTCATTTGATGTGATAAAAGTCAAAGCCGTGTGCATCTGTCAAGGCTTTTCCTTGCGATCCACAGAGCATGCTGTACTAAAGATGTGGAAGTGATTTGTTTTTCTTTCATATAATCCAGATTCATGTCCACAGATGCTGTCAACTCCTTCTGGTGTGCACGCATTGGCCACCAGGGGGCAGTCCAATACCTACGTAGGGGAGACCGGGACGAGTTGTAGCACAAATTGTCACGTTGCAATTTTCTTCTCCGCCAGGGGGCACAACGAAAAAGTGGAATACTGTACATGGAATGCTAGTTTTCGTCGTATAAATGGTCAGGTACTGTCTGAGAAGAGAATTCCGCATTGTGAGCCGTGATGAATTCCAGTTATCTGTTTTGCACAACCCAAAATAAATATTTTCGACATCATATATCTTGAAACAGACGTAGACAAATTTTTGCAGCAAATCATGAGGACTCGTTAGAGGAGAGATTCGGGCATCTTGTCATGCCTCAGTCACTGCTCAGTTTTAAGATAACTTTAAGCTATTGTAACTATTAGCCAACAGGGTAGTTTGGGGCAACTTGTCTCAGTCATTTTGGGGTTTGTTGTCACATATGCAAAGAATGGGCCAATGAGAATTGCACCTCTGGCAACTCTGTTTATGTATGCTTGACTTATTTTTCAGATTATGAGTCTGAAGAGTGAGGAAATTAGTTTGTCAAGATTTGTTGTTGTTGTTGTAACTACAGTATGCCCACGTGTCAGGACTGGTTTAAGTTTCATGATGAACCCTCCTCCATTAACCAAAATGCTTTATTTTTCTTTATTCAATTTAATCTCAAATTTCCAGTTTAAAGGAAGCAAAACGGGCATTTTAGGCTGAGCGCTATGACCCATATGCCAGCAGTTCTTAAGGACTTTAATCTATTTTATAATATTTTGTTAAAATTTGCTCAATAACTATGGTATTATTTTAAGATCAATGATAAACAATTTCTCTAGCTGTAAAAACAAACAAACAAACAAACAAACAAACAAACAAAACAGGAGAAAAAGAATAATTTTGCCCTTGTTTTATTAGTTGCAAAAGCCATCGTGACATCTTACCCCACATAGTGTGACAACTTACCCATTGGCGGGGCAACATGTCACATGCTCACTCCCTCTATTTGATTGCTTATAACTGCACTGACACAAAGTATGAAAATGACATGAATACAAAAAATATACCCAAGACATTGGTATTTCATCTGGTATACATTTTGTTTCTATATGATGCATTGATTACAAAAAACATAAGTATAAAAAGTGATATAACAAGCCCCGGTCTCCCCTATATGTTAAACACGAAGGCCTTTGCAGAATACATGTCTGTGTCATCTGCCTGTCTGTGTTGCAGTTTTGATGCTAGTTTGGTTTGCCCGTTTATGATTTATTACACATTGCTATGTGTTAACATTCAGCTAGCGAACGTGCGTATTGTTTCCTTTTCACCCCAGTTTATCGTAATGCGGGTCATCATTTGGCTCTTTTTTTTTTTGACTGAAAAAAAATTGAGACGAGCACTGTAGACTGACCAATAGTGAACAATTCTTAAAAAAAAAAAAGAGTCTTTCACCATTAACATAACCCCTAACCTCAAACTTAAATTCCCAAACCGTAACCGTAATGTAACATTTTGTGTGAAACTAGGCCTTGAAAGTCGCCGTCATGCTTTTTGTTGCATCAGTTTAACTCTCTCAAGAATATATATTTTTTCCTTTGGCTGGACTATATCCATTTCTTTGAACACTTGTGTGCTCAAATGTAGCTGAATGTCCTTGAGATTTGTCTTTTGTCCCGACCATTCGCAAGCGTGTCCCTCTCCCGTCCTTCAAAGTCAAGCGGAACCGAACAAGGATGCGTTCGTTCGGTCAGCTACTCTATGTGGCTGGAAAAAACAACAACAACAACAAAAAAAACCCCATAATAATAATAATAATAACGGGAAGAAGGAGAGCAGCAGCCCCACAGGAGATTGCGGGACAATCAATTGTCGTGGTTGCCATGGTTGTGCCGGAACACGGGAAGCCAAAGCCCGCCAGGCTTCCTTCCTTCCCCCCCCCCCCCCCCCCCCGCTGAGGCGTTTAAGTCAAAACTGACTGAGAAAAATCCGCCAATAGCAACCCTCCCAACAAAATGTCGGCTTATGCTGTTGTTGCACACATGTTGCATGTGCACTGACAAGCACTACTGGACATCAAGCCAATGTATGAATGTAGTTTAGCAAAACAAACAAACAAATAGACCTGTTTATTTGAGGGAGGCGTTTATTTTTACTAGGTCAACTCCCAAAGCATTTTCATAAAAACCCTCCTGTATCTAGCTGAAATGTAGGGAGGAAAAACTTGGAGCGAGTGTTTATTTCAGGGACGCAATTATTTAATTAAGCTTCCTCCCAAAGTATTTCACAACAATAAAGATTGTAATTCTAATTCAAATTAAACACAACAATAAAAACCATCGATTGTCTCTACAGCCATTCAAATTTTGTTGACGAAAGAGAAGTCTTAATTATTTTTTTTCTCCCTTTTTAAATCCCCTCCCAAAACATTATCATGAAAAAAAAAATGTGTTTGCTCCATATCATTTGAAATTTTGCTAAATGGACTTGGAGAAAGTGTTTGTTGAAGTGAGGCATCAATTCGTATCAACCCACCTCTCAAATGGTTTTCATTAAAAAAAAAAAAAAAAAGTTGTTTTGTAGTTCTATTCATTTAAAATTTGGAAAAAAAATACATATGAGACATTTATTTGTAGGAGGAGTTTATTTTGTAACTTTTTTTTTTTTGCCAAATTACCAACTGACAGAGTGCACGACCTGTTTGGCTTTCCCCAAACGAGAGCATTTTGGGGGGAAGATTAAGTCAACTCAATGCCAGCCTCAAATAAATGCTTGCTCCAAGTCCGTTTGGCCCAATATAAAATGCATAAAGGGCTAATAAGTTGTTGTTTTTTTCCCCCCTAAAGAAAATTAATTTGGAGGGGGTTAATAAAATTAGATTCCTCCCTCAAATAAACAATTTTGAGCAAATTTAAAAGATAGAAATCAAGCCAATATATATGTTCGTTTTAAAATGAGGGCAACCATTGAGATGGGGCAAGATAAAGTCCTCCCTCAAATAAACACCCCTATTTAGCACCAACGCGTTTGTGGTTTCCATAAATGAAGACACTTCAGTATTATTTAAAAATGAAAGGTTGTATTTTTAGCCAAAACATGAAAACGTCATGTGACAGCTTCCATCCAATCAGTTTTGTTGGTTATTTTGGAGTTTTTTTTTTTTGTGTGTTCCTTTCCCTCATGGAATTGTCACAGCAACCATCTGTTGTGTCGGCTTGGCAGACTGCGAAAGGAAACGTGTTCCAAATGTGGGATGAAAGATGAGAACGGCGAGCGAGGAGCATTCAAAGTTAGTCAAAGTGGAGGCGTTCCATGTGGCACCTGGTGGAGTGCAAGCAGGAGACCTCCGCCAAGGCCGCACAACCCGACAGCAAAGCAGCACCACCTTGTACTAAATGCAAAAATTCGACTTTGGTGACAAACTCTTTGGACCTCATAGTTACAAAATATTTAAAGAAATGGAAAGTATCTCGGTCTTGGAATTGAGATATGACAAATACGGCTCGTCAAAAAAATTGAAACGTAACTTTGTTATGACAGAAATGGGGTCAAAGAAATTCATCACTGAAAACTAATTACTTGTGAGCGGCTTTCTATCTATCTATCTATCTATCTATCTATCTATCTATCTATCTATCTATCTATCTATCTATCTACCCATCCATCCATCTAGCCGTTTATCCATCTAGCGAGCTAGCTAGCGAGCTAACTATGTACTAATTCAGTGGTTCTTAATCTATTTGGTTTTGACAGTTACAATTAAAAAGTGGGGGGCATAAAAATCGTACTGATATCACTGGTATAGCAGGTCAGAAAACTATAGAGGGTAAAAATAAATCAACTGGCGACAAAGGACCGTCAGCCCACCAGCCTTTTCATGTTGGATGGGCAGTCCAGCCCTGTTAGCCGTGACCATGCGTCATATGAAAGTGTGTAGTTGTGAAAAATAAAACATTGTCAAGCTTCAACAAAATAGCTGCGCTAATAATACTAAGCTAGCATTAGCAATGTAAACAAGCCAGCGTTAGCCACTGCTGCTAGATTGATTGCGTGACTTATTTGTTACACACTCTTTTTTTTTTTTCATTTTCAAGACTTTCAAGACAAGGGATGAGTGCTGATTTTTATTTTTCAGAGGCTGACATAGCTTTAAGAAAGCTCCTGAAGCGCAAGCTAGCAGGTCAGCATGAGGCTACGGGCAGGTGAAGGATTATGATGCGACTGACTTTATTCTCTAAAAAACAAAACAAAACACCTGGTTCTTTTATTATCCTTTTTCTTCGAAAACATAAGCCTTTTCCTTGAAAAAAAAACAAACATCTTTTTTATTTTTTTATTTTTATTTTTTAATTGCCATAATAATCCTTCCTTCTGGTACAATTATGACTCTCCAAAAAGGTCACAAGATGTCAACGCAATCTTCTTTGGTGAATAGCTAATTTGCATTGAATCAGACAGGTGCGCTTGCTGTTTCCTGCACCAGTGGAACACGATGTTCTTGCATTTTACTAAACAGGCGCTCGCCTCCGAATGGCTCGGCCCGTCGGCGAACGACGCTGTTAAGCGTTGTCAAATGCTTCGTCTCGCAAAAAAAAACGTGCAATGACGTTACACTCCCCCTCGTCTCCCCCATTTGGGTTTCAATGTCACCAGTGACTGTGTTTCGCCTAGGGGAGGCGTGTGAGGGGGTTTGGGGGGGTTCTTCCTCGCGTCCAGCTGGTGACGACGACAATTACCAAAGTCTCACGGCGATCGTCTCCGAGGAGCCTCGTCTGCTTTCAAGTGCGTCTCCAAGCAGGTTGTGTGTCTGGAGGCCGGCAGCTGTCACAACAAACGCTGCGCGCGCAAAACATGAGCAGCAAATGGAAAATGTTCGGATGCAACGCCGAGTCTCCGGAGACCAGGAACAGATCATGTAACGTGACGGGAATGCAGAGGATTCCCACGGATGCTTTGGTAGTGTGCTTCTTCTCAGAACTACAAACAAACCAATGCATCTTTTCTATACGATCCTATAAAGTGTGGCTCCCTCTAGTGGTCCACCAAAGAATCACTGAATGAAATGTTTAAACTCAGAATAAATGCTACAGTGGTAGCTGTGTGTGTCCGGGAATATTTTTGCTCAGCTAACGCCGTCCTAGCAGTGGAATTATTTGGCTGGCTAATGGCTCAATGTTGGCCTCTCACTCTTTTTTTGTAGGGAATTGACAAACTTGGCCGGACATGAGATACGTACTAGCTTAGCGCTAGCTAGGACGAGGCTAGTACAACACAGCGAGGATGGATTTAAAAGGGGATGAAAGAGAGAGAGAAAAAAAACTTTATGGGTTTTGTTGTGTTATTTGTTGTTGGAGGTTAAAGTAAGTAATTTTAAACTTAAAAGAAAAACCTTTCTGAGGGGTGATATGCTGCCTACAACAAGCCGAATAATACATTTATCAGTATCTTTCAAGACACACAAGGACGGTTTACACGGCAAAAAAACAACAAAAAACTAAAGACAGTTAAAAAGCAACCCTAATTATTATCAAAAGATTGAAATTTAGATTTTTTTTCCCTGTAAGAAAAATTATAATTTAATTCCAGTAAGATGACAGGAAAATGTTTTGGTTTTTTTTCCCCAGACTTTATTCTCAAAAAACTACTTCAGCCTTGTAATATTTTCTTTCTCAGAAAATACTACTTAATTCCCAAACTAATCCTTCCTTCTGGTGGGATTACAACTTTCGAAAAATGCTGGACTGGAAGAACCCAAACGATTAAATCAGATTAAATTAAATCAAATCAGATTTCCTCCAAATAATGAAGAACCATTTTCCAACTTTTTGATGTATATATCAGCCCTGCAAGTGACGCGGGACTAACCGGCAACCCGGCTTTTGCTTTTGACATTTTGCTTGCTGTTAGCGCCTCACTGCAATTCAAATGTCATCTTTTTACTTTCATTTTTTTGGGGGTTGTTTTTAAGGCCCATTTGTAACACCTTTTGACAGGATTGCAAGACCAGAAGCTTCAAGTGACATTTACTAGTGTGAAATGAAACACAGGGAAAAAAAACAAAACCAAAAAAGTTTAATACTGTAAGAAAGTATTCACAGCTCCGCATTTCCCACCTATATTTTGTTGGCCTCATCCCAAAATTGACGAAATTGTTTTTTTTTCCCATCAAAATTCAAAAAGCCTTAAAAGTGAAGCCCTGCGAATACTTTCTGAATCCATTGTACTGTAGATTTTTCGTTATAATAATATGCAAAAAAAAATGTAAACGATTTATAAACGTTGCCATGAAGCGCTTACGTGTGTTCAATTTTTGAGTTTAAAAGAACATTGTGAATACTGACTGAATGCACTTAATTTTGTTTTTTAATTTAAATTTTACATTTTTTTTTACAAATGTTATGTTCATACTAACACCTGTCAATTGTAGAATTTTGACGCCAAAATGAATTTACCTTATTTTCACGACTGTAAGGTGCAGCGCATTATAAGGCGCACCTTCAATGAATGACATATTTTAAAACTTTTTCCATATATAAGGCGCTACAGTAGTACTGTGGTTATATTATGCATCCATTAGATGGTGCTGCGCTAAAGGGAATGTCAACAAAACAGTCAGATAGGTCAGTCAAACTTTATTAATAGATTACAAACTGGCTTACTGACAACTACATTCACTCCCAAAATGTTTTATTATTTTCTCTGAGGTAAAGTATTAGTATTAGCTCGCGATCCAAGATGGCGGGATCTTCTGTGCATGCGCGTCACCGATCGTGCAGGGTCACAGATAGCGTCTTAACAGCGAGACCTGTTGCGGCTCAATATTGATCCATATATAAGGTGCACTGGATTATAAGGCGTATGGTCAGCTTTTGAAAAAAATTGAAGGCTTTTAGGTGCGCCTTATAGTGCGGAAAATACGGTAATACATTTTAGAACAAGATTGGAGCACTGTGAATATTTCCAACTGCACTGCATGTACTGTATATGATGTGATATTGCACTTCTTACATTTTAATAAAACAAAAAAACGGCAATGTTTTATTAAGGAGTGTTGAATTTTTAGGGAGGAAAAATAAATTATTCAATTTTGGAATCAATCTGGAACAAGAAAATATGTAAACTGGAAAGCGCTGAACATTTTCTGGGTGTCACAAACGAGGTGTGGTGGTGGACCCAAATGCAGGGAAGCAGGGCGAGGAAGCAAAGAATGAGGTCAAAAAGAAGTTTAAGAAACAAAAACGAGGAGGCAAAAATGAGCCACAAACTAAGAAACAATGAGTTAAATGACAATGAATCGACACAGACAGAGGGGAGACAAGAGACTAAACACACACACACTAATTGACACAACGAGCCTCAGCTGGGCAAGACACAAGTGGCAGAGGATTCTGATAGGTTGACGCACGAGGAAGTCAGGCAAACGCAGGTGGGCAGGACAAGGAAAGCAGAACATAATACGCTAGTGATTAAAAAAAAAAAACTGTTTTCAAATTGCCATTAGTCTGTGTTGTATGTAGAATTTCGACAGAAAAAAAACACATTTATTAAATTTTAGAAGAATGGAGCACTGTGAATACTTTGTGTGCACCATCTACACAGGTACGATATACAGTATAGTTGTCAAGGTATGACAGTATATCTGATGTGCGAGTCCCTCATGCAAATCAAAACAAAGAGCCTGTGTGTGCGCGCCCCCCCCCCCAACCCCAGCGTTCATTATGGATGCTCTCGAGCAGGAGGAAAAACGCATATCATGAATATTGAAATGAATAATGTATGTTCTTCGCTGGCGGCTAAACGTTCGTCTCAGGATGCTTCAACCAGCTGCAAATGTCACAAATGCGTTTTTTTGGGGGGGGGACTGCGTAAAGTTCTACTTTGATGTCAAAAAGTGTGCAGTCAAAGAACACAAACATGACACTGGGCATTCAGGGGTTTAATCCGTCTCCTTTTTTGCAACACAACATCATCGTACAAGGTGTGGATAGCATAGCAGTACAAAAATATAGGCGGCATCTTACAGTACAGCAGCAACCAGAAGGACAGAAGACAAAAAAATAAATAAAAAAAATGATATGTTGTCGATTTCTACGGGCTGGGAAAAGATTTCACAATCACTTCATGCACGTGTTACATGCGTCACATGACCAACATCGTGAATCCAGACTAAGCTAACGTCAGACTCGGGTCATTTTGGCTCTTTCCAGATTTTGGGACATGGGAGGTCTGCCATTTTGTTTTGAAGTGGCCATTTTGGAGTCTTTTTGTCATTTCCAGAGGTCCTTCAAAAACAAAGGAAATCAAAGCCGCCATAGATTTAGTTGTGAACCCGAGATATCAAATAAAATACAGCGTTCAACGCCAATTAGCAACGTGAAATTTGGTTGGCATGTCGACTCATACTCACAAAACTGTCACCGAAAGTCATCCATTTTTCTGGCCATTTTAGTGTGATTTCTCGGCGACCTAAACGTACTCATGAGATTCTCTGTGATTGATTAAAAAAAAAAAAAAAAAAAAATGAAGTATGTAGGAGACTAGCCAGTCTCACTTAGCAACATGGAATTTGGTGTGGATGTCTACAATGAGTAGACCCATTAAAAAAACAGTCTCGAGACATGGAATGTCTGCCATTTTGTTTTGAAGTGGCTATTTTGGAGTCTTTTTGTCATTTTCAGAGGTCCTTCAAAAACAAACAAGCCGCCATTGATTTAGTTGTGAACCCGAGAAGTAAAATACAATTCAGCGTTCGACGCCAGTTAGCAACATGAAATTTGGTTGGCGTGTCGACTCATACCCACAAAACTGTCACCGAAAGTCATCCATTTTGTTTTGAAATGGCCATTTTAGGGTCATTTCCAGAGGTCCTAAAATGTCAAAGAGATTTTGTTAGACTGAAGTGATTTATTTGTTACCAAATTTTCAATAGGATGAATATGATACTCAAGAGGATTTTTAGCTTCATCATTATGCGTGAGGTTTGATGTCTCGCCAGCATGAAATTTCATAGGCAAGCCTATCATGAGTTGACACAAAAAAAAGAAAACTCTCAAGAAGTCATACTTGAAAAGACACGGGAAGTCTGTTGTTTTGTTCTGAATTGGCTTTTTAAGAGTCTTTTTGTGTCATAAAAGAGAATTTACCGCAGGAAAATTGAGCTGCTGAGTTTGAAAAAAAAAAAAAAAAAAAAGAAGAAGAGGAATAGAAGGAAAAAAGAAAAACGCAACACTGCTGGCTCATTCTTCACTGAGCAATCTCATCTCCAGTGGAAAAAACAAACAATGTTCTCCTGTCAGCCACTTTGACACAACACGGAGCAGACGCGGTGACACAAGAGGAGGGACAAACGCTTTCAAAGTGAATATCCAAAGTGCCAGACACCTCAAGATGGCGCTCCTCCTGGTGGCTTCGCGATGAGGGAGCCCATTAAGGGCCAAACGGGGACAAGGCCTGCCGGGAATCCCACAGCGACACTTTGCCGCCTTGTTATCCGTCTTGAAAGGCTGCGAAAGACACAATTACCTAAAGTAATTGGACAACGTTCTCAAGGACGGCCTGTTGTACGACACTTTCTAATAAAGACCGACCCTTTTATTGTAAGATGTATACAGAGATACTTAGGTTCAATCTAATAGCTTGGAATAAAATTCAATACCTTGTAAAATCCAATTTAATTGCTTTTTTTGGGGGGCCTCAACATGTCCAGAAACCCAACAATGTTTGCATGAGGTGAAAATTGGTAAATAGACATTTTATGGCCAAATTCAATGAAAACGAGGACTAGTTAGAAAAAATAAATTAATTAATTAACCCCCGACGCAAGTTGAAATTGGGTGGACATTTCTATCCTATCAAGTTGCATGAAAAAGTCTCATGGACTCGTGCTTGAAATTGAGCTGAAAATCAGCCATTTTGGTTTTTGCATTTTGTGGTAAATGCCTTGGAAAAAAGGAGTTTGGAAAGTAAAAAAAATAAAATAAAATAAAAAATACCAACCAGTTTCAAACCAAACAAGACACAAATTTGGATGGACGTGATGTGACGTGGTGGACATGTGACATGGACAAGACAAAAAAACAAGACGCATGAAAAAGACTTAAAGACCTGTAATTGAAACTGAGCAGTAAGTTGGCCATTTTGGTTTGAAGCAGCCATTTTGGGATGAATTACATTAAAGGGAAGTCAACCTTAAATATTTCTTGACAATAATATGTTATATGTGATCTCACTAAACATTTATGGAATATGAGTTAAGAAGCCAAATCCATTCGTTTTCATCAATATCAGAAGGCAGCCATTTTGCCACTTTCTGTCGAGTGAAGATGACATGGTGGATTTTGCTGGTCTCAGGTAACAACCAATCACAGCTCAGCTTCAGAAAACAGGTGACCTGTGATTGGTCGCTGCCTGAGCCCTGAGCAACAGTGATGTCATCTTCACTCGACAGCAAGTGGCAAAATGAACGCCTTCTGATATTGATGAAAACGGCTGGATTTGGCTTCTTAACTCATATTCCAAAACGCAATATTAGCCAGAATTAGACTAGTGGGCCTGCATAGACCATATTGTCAAGAATTAAAAAAAAAAAAAAAAAAAACGGATCTGAAAGACGGCCTAAAAATCTATAAAAACTGACATCAATTTTGCCGATCTTCAATAAACTGGGCTTGTAACTTTGATCAGTTTTGATTAGGGACTTGGCTGAGATGAGACAATTTCCTCGACAGGTGGACGAGGCTAAATGGCCAAGCCTTTTTTTTTTTTTTTTGCCTATGCCATTATTGTGGGTGGAACACTGATTGTCAAACCAAAGCAATTCATGACGCTGGATGCTCCCCCCCCCCTACTTTAATACTTTTTGTTACAAAAACAACAACCTCACATTTAATAGTTCATTTCAGTACATTTTAATCTTCACTAATTCTTCATGTTTTCGCTCATGCCCATTGGTTTGGCTTGCTATCAATTTATGTGAACAGACTTTGACTTGAGTCAGATGTCCACCTGTTTTTTGATCAGATGTGGCACAGTATAAAGAAGTAGAGCGCCAATGTTAGCTTCTGCAGAATTTTGTTTTGTAAGTCAAACAAACCTCTGCACCGTTTCATAACACGTACCGATCGATGGCGACCGTTTAAAGTGTTATCAATGCTGATCTTGTAAACCACACTACAATCGCTTTCCACTCTAACGTTACGGTCACGCTAACAAACACAAGGACCAGGAAGATGATCCGAGACTTGCAGGTATAAAAACAAACAAACAAACAAACAAAAAAACAGTAGCAATCCAAATCAATAAATACGTACAAAACGCTTACGTTGGAGTGGAAATATGTATATTTATAATAGAAATTGTTGACTACGATGTACTAAGAGTCCGCACGCCCCCCTCATTGGCTGGGTGGGGGTGTCGTCCATAAACTTATACTTCTGATTATGAGCCACTCCTTCTGACCGGCTGTCACTACAATACGCACGCACTCCACATCAAAGCTGATCTTGCGGTCCACGTCCCGGACTTCGATGTTGCCTTTCTTAAACTCCCCCAAGGTGATGTACGAGGAACACTGCTTTCCCTTCTTGGTGCCCACCAATTTCTCGCCGACTTCCAACGCTCCGCGGTGGAGGATGTCGTTCTGTCTGTCGTCGGATCCTGTGGCGATCTTGATCCTGCTGATCTTGGCCGACTTGTTGAAGACCACCACGAAGAAGTCCCCGGTGGACGGGGGCTTTCCCCAGAAGTACTCGTCCACGGCGCTGTAGGCCTTGGCGGCGTCGTAGCTCTCGAAGACGTCGATGTTGGTGTAGAGGCGCGCCGGCGGGTTGTCGGGAATGTCCACCGCGTCCTCCTCAAAGTCGTCATCCTTCAGCTTGTTCTCGGCTCCCTTGTAGGATGAGTAGTAGCCCATGTGCTGGAAGAGCGACGGCTTGAAGCGAATCACGTCCTTTTGGGCCAGCAGGCCTCGGAAGTGGATGAGCAGCCAGTCGCACGGCATCTCCTGGTAGAACATGAGCAGGAAGTGCGCCAGGCGCGGCAGATCCCGCGCGTGGTACAACTTGCCGATGTAGCCCAGCTTGGAGAACTCCAGCATCACCCAGTAGGACCCGTCCCGGGAGGCGATCACCTTCTTCAGCGCCGTCAGAAAGTTGCGAGAGCAGCGCACGTCGTCCTCCAGCATCATGTAGAAGTCGGACAGGTTGGTGCAGAAGTTGAGCAGGAAGGCGTAGTCCACGTTCTGCTTGGAGCGGAAGCGAACCCGGTCCTCGGGGTCGTTGTAGTTCCTCTTCAGGCCGTCCAGGGACGGGTAGTACTCCTCGGGAGCCTGGATCACCAGCAGGCGGCCGGCGATGATGTGGTGCGAGAACTTGCGGCTGATTTCCTGCAGCAGGTTCTCGCACCACAGAGAGTCGAAGTCGGCCAGGTGGACCACCACCACGATCTCCTTCAGTTCTTCGTAGCTGGACTGGTCAAAGATGGACTTGATGGTCTCCAGGAGGTAGTTCCCTCGCTTCCTTTTCACCGACGACAGCCCGATGGTCAGATACTCTGATGATGACAAGGGACAAATTATGCTAATCAGGTTTTGACGGTTTCACAGTGGAGGTTTTTAACAAGATGAACAGTTAGGTAAATCTGGTCCTGCTCAGTGCCAATCGTGTTTTGTGATGACTTCTGAAGAGCTAGACTGGGCAGTAAGGTCGTTATGAAAACAATCGGCTAGGTCATGATAATTAGCCCAGACCTGCTTTCAATCCTGAATCCAAAGTCTTTTAAACAAAACATTGGACATACTCTTGCGGTTGAGCGGCGTCCCGGCCAGATAGCGGTACGTGACGTTGATGGATCCCGAGAAGTTACTGAGGTCTCGGAAGGTGTGCACGTATCGCTCTGCGCTCGGAGGGTGGGCCGACGTCTCCCTGAGCTGCCTCTTATCTTCTTCCTGGAAGACAAGGTGGAGCATTCGAGACTAGTAAACACCCAGACTCGCACACAAACACAGAAAGTCTTACTAACCAGCACATATCCGTCTTCAATGTAAAGGTTGAGGAAGAGGAGGAATGTGACGAGGAAGCCGAGGAAGGGGATGGCCGAGCGCTTCCTCAGACACCTCATCTTGTCCAAGCATTTCCACAGTAACCTCATGGTCAGCTCACCTGCAGAGCACACAGTTACGAGATTCCGAATCAATTGATCCTGATTCCGATTCGGCAACGGCAGGTCTCAGGTGGGGCTGAATCGAAATCAGATTCTGATCAGAATCATCTGATTGCGATTCTGATATGGCACGGCAGGTCTTGTGCGTGGTACAATCAGAATCATCGAATTTGGAATCATCCGATTCTGATACGGCACGACAGGTCCCATGTGTGGCGGATTCAGAATCAGATTGTTTTTCCTTCATTTCAGTTGGTTAAAAAGTCAATGATTTGGTTGTTTAGATTGTTTATTAGTCGGTCATGTTCCATGTTAGTTCGTAGTTAATTTTATTTTATTTCATTCCTTTTGGTTGGTTAGTTCATTGGTTGCTTAGTTTGTTTCCAGTCTTGTTGGTTGGTAAATTAGTTTCCAATTTTTGTTAGTTGGCTAATTCATTTACTTTTGGTTGGTTGCTGAGTAAGGTCATTAGTTACTTGGCGAGCTAGTTAACTTTGAAATTTCGCAGAATTTTGCAACAATACAAAGATAGAAAGCTCCGTCTGTCATTACACATTCCCGGAATAGATAGATGAACAAATTGATAATCATTTTCAGACCAAGTCAGCAAAAAAGAACAATGTCCCATTTCCCATTATTGAACAGCTTCCATAATGATCACAATTAGAACTTCCCCTCAGTGCTCATCAGTGGGCGTGTCCTTGGTGTGTGCCACGACGATGATGGAAACAACACAACACAACACGAGGCTCATGTGGATTATGCGGCTTATGTGGATAACTGCTGTAGCTTGGCGGCTCGATGCCCAGGTGTTGCCATGGTAACCGTCTTCTTTCCTCCTACCCAGAAACTCAGCTGACTGACAAGACCGCACGTCCCTCTTATATTCCTGGAACGGGGGAATAGCTATAAATTCCCAGGATGCATTAACCGGGTGTGTGCTAGCGTGTGCGTGTGTTTGTGTTCATTCGAGTCGCAGCAATCCAGCCTGCCAAATGGACTAAAGTGTCTTTTAATGGTCGCAACCCACTGGCAGGCACACTGGCTGGGATGTCAGCGTCGCCATTTTCTCAGGACGCTGCACACTTCCAGCAGCAGGCAGTTAAGTGTGTGCGTGCGTGCATAACCTTGTGTCAAGTGGAGCACATAAGCCACACAGTTGCCTCTCAGCTGGCCCATTCACTGCCATTCACACGCTATAGTCTGTCCATTGAATAGGAGGCGAGAGCTCGCCTTGCAGTGCACGGTTGGTACGTAAGTTGCTCGGTTGATTCAGTTGGTCGGTCACTTCGTTGATTCCTTGCTTTGCTCACTTGTTAGTCAAGACTAAGCACTCAATGTGCTTCACATATACTCAACACTTTTGTTTTTGCTCCCATTTTTTTTATGAGATGAACTCAAAAGATCTAAAACAGGGGTCTCCAAGTTCGGTCCTCGAGAGCCCCTATCTCGCCGGTTTTCCATGTCGCCGTTCTTCAGCACAGCTGAATCTAATGATCAGCTAATCAGCAAGCTTTGCAGAAGCCTGATAACGATCCCGATCATGAATCAGGTGTGTTTGTGGAGAGAAACATGGAAAACAGGCTGGATAGGGGCTCTCGAGGACCGAACTTGGAGACCCCTGATCTAAATCTTCTTCCACATATACACAATATCGCCATTTCTCTCAAATATTGTTCACAAACCAGTCTAAATCTGTGATTGGGACTTCTCCTATGCCGAGACAATCCATCCCACCTCACAGGTCTGCCATATCAAGATGCTGATTAGACACCATGATTAGGGCACAGGTGTGCCTTAGACTGCCCACAATAAAAGGCCACGGAAAGTTGCAGTTTTGTTGTGTTGGGGGATGTGAGGGAGGTCTGGGGACTGAGAAAACCAGTCAGTACTGACTCATCGTTTTGTTGAGACGACGCAAAGTGGAAAAATGTGCTGTGGTCTGACGAGTCCACATTTCAGACTGTTTTTGGAAATTGTAGACATTGCGGCCTCTAAAGCTAAAGAGGAAATGGACAGTCCAGAATTCCAGATTGTTATCAGCGTAATAGTACAAAAGCCAACATCTGTGATGGCATGGGGGTGTGTTAGCGCCCACGACTTGGGTAACTTGCACGTCCCTCCTCATTTCAGCGAAGAGAGTTCGAGTACTAGACTGGCCTGTCTGCCAGCAGTCCATTATGAACCACAAACTACAAATTACGGGGACCGCGGACTGCTAAAGCAAGAATCCAATTGATTTTGAACGGTAACCTCGAAGACTCTGCAATTGGCTGGCAACCAGTTCTGGGTGTACCCCGCCTACTGCCCGTAGCCGACTGGGATAGGCTCCAGCGCACCGCGACTCTTGTGAGGAGTAAGCGGTTAAGGAAAAGGATGGATGGATGGAACCTAGAAGACTGGTCAAACGTCAAACTGCTTATTGCAAGCTTCCTTCCTAGGTGCATTATATACGACCTCAATCTTGTTCAGCGTATTGCACTGGAAAGCTATATAACAGCATCAGTGCATTTATGTCAGCTTCCTAGCAGCTGTTGACACATTTTCCTTTGCTGCTGAACAGAGATGGCCTTGTGTCACCCGTCTTGTTTTCGACTTTCTATTACCTCACTAAAACAAATAGAGAATATCCTTGCAAGCTGCCTTTGAATGTGTTGTCAATGATACCCGAGCTACAGTCTCACACACACACACACACACAGAGCATGAAAAGCGATCTGTGACGAAGGCGAAGGACAATCAACAGCCTGCAGCTCGCCACCAAAACAACAACAACAACAACAAAATGTTCTGTCGTTGGCTGCTTCTCGATGGGAGACACCTTGATTAGTTGCATGGAACACGACTGCAACTACACAGTCTATTATTTACTGTAAATTTGACCCTATTTAGAGTGGGACCAAATATAGTTTAAGTATTTACACTTGGAAGAGAATGAAATAAAGAATTGACAAAAATAAATAAAAGTCACCCAATGGTTGGGGAACAAACTCACAACCTTCAATGCGGCGGGAGACAGCCGATCTACTTCCTGAGCCACTCAGCTCAGGCTGTGTTTTAGGATATTGCTCGTATCAGTTGGAATCTTTGTAACTCCAAGAGAAAAACAATGTTTTTGGTCTCCTCTTGAATATAAGCAAACAGTAGGAGGAGCATAGCTCAGATGGTAGTGTGGAACTCTCCCAAGGTGAAGGTCGTCAGTTCGTTCGTTCGTTCGTTCGTTCGTTCGTTCGTTCGTTCGTTCGTTCGTTCGTTCGTTCGTCAATCCTTGAATGACTTCCCCCCCCCCCTTCTTTATTTTACTCTCTTCCAAGTGTAAACATTACTCTAAAACTATTTGGTCCCACTCTAAAGAGAGTCAAATTTACTCCACAGAATTTACATTGTACAATGCTTCGATTATTGAGATTATTGGCATAATTTGGAAATTGGTTGGTTACTAAATTATTGGAGAGGTCGTTGGTTCGTTAGTGGTTGGTTAGTTAGCCAGTTTGTTGGGTTCTTTAGTTGGTTGGTTATTCAATTATTCAGTTCATGAGTTAGTTGGTTACTTCAAGGGTTCGTTAGTTGGTTTTAGATAGCTTTGTTGGTTGGTTTCTTAGTTTTTGGTTTGGTTTGTTTGTTTTTGTGTTTGTTAGTGAAACTACTTCATTATTTTTGGTTAACTTTACAATGAGTCATGAAAGACAAGGCTCTGACTGAAACGTCCTCATTAAGCACTTGAAAAGACAGACGTCGACATTTTACAAGTGAAAAGTTGTCCAGCGGGAGCACTTTGAACTGGAGCCACACGACGGAGTCACTTTGGAAATCAAAAAGTCTCTCCGACACTTTTCCGATTACATCATGTTTACGTTTCGATTCGGGCAATTTTGAAAAGCTTTGTTGGCGCGCCGGGAGGAAACGGGCCAGGCGTTAATACAAACGGGCGGCAGCGGCAATTCTTCCGCATTTCATCTTATCTGTTTTCCATTATTTCCCCCGAGGCCCTCTGCACCTCACAGATACCCGCTTCCGGCGCCAATAATCAATTAAGCGGGCAGATTTGCTGGGCTTCAGCAGTCGCTTTGTGTCAGCACGTCAGCTTTCCATGGATTTCTCCTCCTTGATGAGAGACGCCAGCGCTTTTTATTGATAAGAGAAACGCGACGCAGGCAGGGGAGGAATAATCAGTGCCTTTCATTACCGAACGGCTGTTTGGTTAATCATTGAAATTGGTCAAAGAATTGAGCTTCTTACAGGCCGACGCAAAGAAGAAGGAAGTGCGCGCACACTTGGCGGACATCAAGCAATGCTAATTAGCAGCCAGTGCAGGCCTAATCTAATCATGGTCTGCTATAATTCAATGGTAGGTCAAGTATTTTACAGTCGGGTCTAGCATAGTCTGGGTTTAGTCTAGGTCAAGTCTATATCTAATGTTGTTGAAGTGTAGGTCTACTATTGTCCTATTCTAGTTTCAGTCTGAGTCTAGGATAGATCTAGTCCTGGTCTCATTGAAGCCTTGCATATGTACAAGCTGACTAGTCTAGGTCTAATATTGACTAGTCTAGATCCAGTCTGGGTCTACTCTGGCTCAAATCTGCTGGCAGTATTGTCTAGGTCCAGACTAGGTCTGTTCAGGCCTGGTTCACAGCTAATTCAAGGGTTGTATAGCCTAGGTCAAGTCTGGGTCAAGCATAGTTCTAATCTGTCTGGTCTAGCACAAGACTAGGTTTCGTATTGTTCAAGCAGAGGTCTGGTAATGTCAGTTTAGGTCAAGACTGGATCTAATATGGTTCAGGTCTGGGTCTATCTAGTTGAAGTCGAAGGCTATTATTGATATGTTTGTCGAGTCTTGGTCTACAATGGTTATAGTCTGGGTCTAGTCTAAGCTAAAGTGTGGTTGGTCTTCTCTAGTCCCAGTCTGCAACTACGGTAGTATTACCCCGTTTACGAATGACAAATTTTATAATTCAAAGTCCAAACTGGGAGTCTGCTACAAACCAACAAACAACAGCCACACTTGGTTATCCCGAGCTGAGCATTTCTTCAGCATCCCCCCTCCCCCCATCGCCCCCCCCCCCCCCCCACACACACACACACACGCATCTCATTCCATGTGCACCGCAGCATCCAGACGGCGTCACCGAGGACCTGAACAGATGTACGACCCACACCGAATCCCTCCTGCACCCCCCCCCCACCCCCCCACCCCCCAATCCCACCCCGTCTCACATCCTCCCCCGCCTTCGCTTCCCTGTCACGGCTGTCAGAAACATGAGGAAGTGCAGCTTTAACGGTAGGAAGTGGAGCTTGTCCCCGAGGACGCCAGCCACCAGCCCATCGCGTCGCCTTCAGGGAGTAAACGAGGCGCCAAGTCCACTGGACCAGGAATTGGTTTGCCAACTTGCGCATGTTCAAAATAATATAAATAAATATGGAGTTTTCATTTTGTTATGGTAATTCATGAACGGATTTTTAAGTTACAATGACATTATTATCCCCTTGCATAAAAAAAAATGGTATGGTTATATCGACTGACCTCACCCTCAGTAAACCAGGAAGTAGCCTTCCCCTGCCACTAGTATGGGTCGAGTCAAATCAAGGATGGCTCTAGTCTAGCTCTCAACCAGGTATAGTATGACCATCATCTAGGACCAGTCTTCATCCACCCTCATTCCAGTCTAGGACTAGTCCAGGTTTAGTATGGCTGTAGTCCAGGACAAGACCAGGTCCAGTCTAGCATGGTTAAGCTTGGTCTTGTATGGTTGTAGTCTAGGACTTCCCTAGGTCCAGTTCTGGTCTAGCCATGTCAACTAGCCAGTCCAGTAATAGTCCAAGTCTAATATGGCTAAAGACTAGGATCAGTCTAGTTGTAGTCCAGGTCTAGTCTGGTCAACATAGTTCTTGCATAGCTCTAGTACTGCACCCATCCTGATCTAGTATGCCCCCTACCCTTGGATAAGTCTAGGTCAACACTAAAATCAGCCTAAGTCTAGTACAGGTCTAATATGTTCCTAGTCTAGGACCATCTAGGACCACCTAAAAAAGTAACAACAATTTGTAAAACTGTAAAATATATCATGAAATTAAAACTGTTGGGCCTCTGTATTGCGTTGTGATTGGTCAGCCTGTGCTTGGAGGGGCGTGGCTTAACAAAAAGGTCCATTAAGAGCTGCTCCCGTGGCCTTCTAAAGGACAGCATGAGCGAATGCAGTAAAAGTCCGCAAGGGATCTTTACTTCAGTCTCTCGAGGAAAAAAAAAGAAAAAAAGAAAAGCACTTAAAAGCACTTTAGAGAGTCAAGGTCACGTCCTGGTCAAAAGGGAAAAAAAAATGTCTGCAGGCGGCAGACAACATGACAAAGCTTTATCTCCTGCCTACACGCCTGGAGAGGGATGGCGGACTGCTGGCTTTTCACCAGAAAATGAAAGCTGAAAGACACAATGAGACGGCACACTGACACCCCGGGGGAGTGAACGCCAGCACGCTCCTCCGGGTGATGATAGCCATAGAGACGGAAATTGGAACAACATGAGAAAGTGGTACGCGCGTCTCTGTCCTGGCTGCTCAGTGCAATACGGTAAATGGAACAACAACAGAGTAGAAAATGCATTAGCTATGTAAAATTCTCAAGCTGTTTACGTTTTACTTGGAACCCGTAACCTCCGAACTGCGAGGCAAACGCCGTACCCACTCAGGACAACATGGCTCAAATATCAATGAAAGCCACTGACCACATTGACCACATTGAAACCAACTTGATTATAATTAAAACCCATGAGATCAATAACAATCCGGGCCTTGAACCCACAACCCTGACATGAACATAACCAAGATGGCAAGCACACTACCTTCACCAAGAAGAAGAAGAAGAAGAAGAAGAAGAAGAAGAGTAGTGGAGCAGACAGCAGATGTTGGGCTGCCTTTTCCCGGACGCCGCTGGACTGGCGGCACAATATCCCGTACATCTGCGCATGAATCTTTGATGAGGCGCGTCGACCGGCCAGTGGCTACGAGACACTTAGTGGACATCCAATGGGCCTGACAGGGCAGATCTCTCTGTGCCCCCCCCCCACCCCCCGCCATGATTCACTCCTCCTCCCTCCTTTGGGAATCAAACAAACATGTTGTTGTCGGATTTAGCTCGCCTGTAGCTTGAAGCTAATTTAACCATGCGGCGGTTGTGAGGCGTTTATTTACACAACTGAAGGAAGGGCCAGTCCACTATTGGGTCTGCGGTAGATCACAACAAGGCGTTTATTGGAGGGGGGGCCATGTGAACACTGACACATTTGGGTATGTGGCGGTTTCAGGGCATTTATTAAGTCAACTGACTGAGGATTTTATTGGGGGGAGGCCTTTAAATCTGGACACAAGTCATCACATAATGGGTGTGGGGAATTTATTCACGCAACTGAAGGGAGGATCAGGTCTCTATTAGGTCTGAGGCACATTGGATGAAAAAAAGAACTGTCACATAATCATCTACACAAGGCATTTATTTGGGGAGAGGCCTTTAAACATGAACACATTTCAATATGTAATGCTTGTGGGGTGTTTATGTACTCAACTAGAGAGACTCAAGTCTCTATTAGGTCTGAGACAGATCGTGTGGAATAAATAATTACTCTATAAGGCATTTAAATATGGACACACTTCATTTAGTAGAATTTTTGGGGCATTTATTTAATCAAATGAAGAGAGGCGCAGGTCTGTATTAGGTCTGATGCAGATTGGGTGGAACAAGTAAGTAAAAGGTTTTGCGCATGGACGCATCCCAGATGACTAGAATACTAATCGTCAATATGAAATTATTTTTATTAGGGGCCAGGCCTTTAACTCATTCACTTCCAGCCATTTTCACTGATGCAATCCCCTTCATTCCTGGCTGATTTTGACTGATTTTGCAAAATATTGTGTTCTATTGCTATAAAAACATGGAACCCACTAAAAGAAAGATTAGTTTCTTCTTTCATCAGGAAAACATGTCTAATTCTGTTTTGCAGCAATTAGCATTAGAATATAGCTAAGTCATCATTATTCGCAAATCTGTTTAAAACTGTGGGGAAAACAGCTTGTTGCAACATGGTCCTGTTTGATCTGTTATACTCTGCTGCCACCTGCTGGCCGTTTGTAATAACTACCATTTCTGCAACCGATATTTGCTGTTGAGAGGATGCATCAAAGCCTTCTCTATGCTCTAGCATAAAAAAAACAAAAACAAACAAAAAAACGTATAAATACGTCTTTGGGATACTTAAAATGTTTAAAAAACGTATTTACACGTTATTGGGAGCAAATGAGTTAATATTGGACTCCTCACAACGTTCAACATATCACTTAATAAATGTCTTATTGTGGAGACAGCATCTTTTAGGACACTTAGCGCAGACGCCACAATGGTGTATGCGTCTATGTACTTTGTACAGTTACAATCCCCCAAATAAGGTTTGGCTCCTGGTATTTATTTGGGGCAAGGCCTTTAAAAATGGACACACAATCTGGAGTGACCACGTCTGAGTCCACCGGAACATTAACTGTGGAGACAGCATCTCCAAAATAAGGCTTTTACTTATGTGTAGGCCTTTAAAATTTAATGTTACACAACTTTGTGAAGCGATCACACATCAGTTTACTGTATGCTAATCATCATGAAAGGTGCAGTGCTTTTAAAACAAAGTAGGTTGGAGTTCTTTAAACATGGACACATATCATATGGGGAGTCTACTGTAATGCAAATTGTTAAAGCTAAAGCTGCCATCTTCACAGTAAGGCATTTAAATTAAAATGGAAGCACACCACAAGGAAAGCAAAGACGTTAGCATCTACTTGACGCTAATCTTAGTGAAAGACACCATCTTGACAATTTGGTATTTATTAGCAGAGAGGCGTTTAAATACGAATGGTCAAAACATTGTAGAGTGACCACAAGTCAGTGTCTGAGAGAGTATTTAAGAGTTTGTCTGCAGAATATGGAATTTATTCGAGGATTGGTCTTTTTTTGGATGCACACAACAGTGGCGATGACATCATCATTATCACTATATCCAAATGAACTTCCTTCGCCAGCACGTCGTATCCTGTAAGGCTTTTTATTATCACCTTGTGTTTGGAGGCGCGGCACAAATTTATAGGAGGCTCCGGCCCGACAGCGACACGATTACACTTTAATTAACAGGAGGTTGTTAATGCTCGCTGACATTCACACTTTAAACCCGTTGCACACCGCCGGATGAAACATCTCTCGAAGCCGCCTCAAATAAATCCAATAATAACCTTTTTAAACACCTAACACCAGTAAACAAAGAGGTGGGAAAAGAACTGTAGTCAAAGCAAGCTGTTGTATTTCATCTATAGTAGGTGTTTATTTACTCAGCTGGAGAGAAAACCTGGAAACTCAACTACAAGCAGGACCAGTATGTTTATTGGGGGTGAGGCCTTGAGGCAATTAGCCACTGTAAGCTGCCATATTTTCTGTAAAGTGCACAATTATTTATTCAACTACAGTGAGGATCACGTGTCTATAAGGGGGAGGGTATTTAGTTACTAATTACCAAAAAGAAAGCTATTTAATCTAAATTGTCTATTTGGGCCCAATTAGCCAAAGCAACCTACAGAACTACTGTATAATTCCTCCTCACTAAAAACAGTAACAGCACAAACTATATATGTCCAAAGAAGTGTAAAATAGATCCAAATAAAGTCCTGTGCTCGCAAAGGCAAGAGAGAGAGGCAGAAGAATTGTGGGCCACTCAACGGAGACTTTCTGCCGCCTCGGAGAAATAAATTAGACTAAAGGGCAGACTTGAGGAATGTATTGAAAAACTAAATGTCCTTTTCACAGTTTAATGCCCAATAGATGATAGCCAAAGGCTAACGCTATACATCGCCGTGACAAGCACCGCTTCTTCATCATGAAGAGCACAGGGCTACCTTTAAGGCTCAAAATGCCACACTTGGACCAGGAAGATGTCGAGACCAGCTTTTTGTCACCAAAGGACTTGAAATTAATCTACAATATTTTTTTTGTACACATTTTCAGAGATGTACTTTGTGCTGAAACTGGGTTTGGTTGAAAGCTACTTACAGTACTTCCTGTCTTCTTTCCAATTCACGTTAAATTTATTAAATTTATTTTCTGTGAACAAATGACCGCTGACTGGATAATTGCTATGAGCTTGTAATCAAAAGGTTTAAAATGTGTTGTTTTGGAACTAGCATTGAGCAGCTTTTTGTAAGCAAAAGACCGCGATTTTGCAAATATAGTGTGTCGTGTTTCTGGTTTTAATTCGAAAAGTTGCTACTTGCTGGTTTATTTCCTGGTCTCGGCAAGCTAACCTTGCTCTGCAAAATTAATTCTCGCGGTATTTGTGAGTTCACAAACTCCCGCGAATACATCTTGTACTGAGCCTGTTGATTTACACCGATCCGAACCACGACCAATCACAGAGCGACATTGTGTGTAGGGCAGGGCATGCTGTGACGAAACCAGGAAGTCAGAATTACTCACCGTTTCCTTGTTGAATGTTGAACAGCGAGAGGCGCTTTGTGCATTTTTAGCTGGTAAGGTATTTGTGCTTTTTTTTCTTCTACCCTTTAGACGAGAACAAGTCGACATTTTAATCCGTGGCCCTGATTGGTCAAAACAAACGTGCACAATGCCGTATCGTCCAATCAGCTCAAAGTATTGTACAGAATGTCCCACCTTTCCCGAGCAAATCACCGTGGCGAAGTCCCAGATTGATATTGTGGAGAACTCCCTTGAGTGAATCACAATATCAATGTGGCTATTGCCATAAACAAACAAAAAAAACGGAGTATTGGTGGCATCAAAAAAGAGCAACAGTACAGCATGGAAGCAGTGCACACTGTTTTTTTTTTTCTGCATTTGTACGTCAGCCAGTGAGACTCAACACAAGCTTGAAGTGCCATTGTCGCTGTTCCTTTCACGAGGTGCTGCTGACCGCCCATGCCGAAACTGAAGCAAGGTGAGAAAATGTTCCAGGAGATGCTGTGTGAAAGGACGCCGGATGACATCAGCGCGTTCTCCCGGAACATTCCGCTCCGAGAGTCACGCAGGCGGGAAGCGAGCCTCTTAGAGCCGTTACGGGCGCAGATTTGCTCATCTTTTCTTTTTTTCTTTTTTTTTCGCGTGGGCCCTGAATGCGGGGGGAAAAGCGGCTTAGCGTCTTGACTCTTCCCGCGACGCCACAATGATGGCCCGATGCCCAACAATGAGTCACGGCGCGGAAAATTGGCGGAACCGAGGCCGTCATTAGCCGGCAAATCCCGTCGGATCGCACGGACCGCCAACAATGGAGGACCGTGTCGGTACATTCATTGAAGGATGCGCCTGTCACGTCCAATGTGTGACTCTTAAGTCACTTGGCGTCATTTTGTATAGGGCTAATGTAACACATTAGCTCGGGTGTTTAAGCATTTGAACATGGCAAAGCTTTGACTGTCAATCAATTCCATGTTGCAATGACTCACTGTTTTATTCCTACGGATGTGAGGTGGTATGGGAAAGAGGGAAATAAGAGAACTAACTAAAGCCCCACCACAAGCTCTTCCCTGCTTCGAGAGCAGAACGCAGTTGGTAAGTTGCCGTTTAGCACCAAGCAAGTTTGCTATAGCGCTCAACAGAGGTCTGCACGGCCACTCCCAGACTCCTTTGAGAGCCAAGAGCCACGCTTAAGCCTGTCTTGGCACTTGGAGTGACTCCAAGATCTTTAGACATGATGCATATTTTTTCATTTCATTTTATTGTTTATTTGAAAGGGGCAGTGGTGAACCCTGGTACAGCACCTGTGTAAATGCACTCAAGTTAGCATGCAGCTAATTTACTTTCGTATTCCCTCGACAGGAAACATAAAACGACGTATTTTATTAACTCATTCAGTGCCATTGACGGCTATAGACGTCAAAAATCCATTTTAACTGGGGTGGCAGTGAATGAGTTAAGCAACTCCAGAAGATAGCTTGTGTAACATCATCGGTTTTATTTCTGGCTCGTTTGCTGGAAAGCTGCATTCCAATGACGATGCGCATCAAAAAATATAAAGGCATATACAATGTTGTGCAAAAATGTCACTGTAAAATAACTTTGCAATAATAATAATAAACAGAATTGCGGGCACTGGGGTCTAGTTTTAATTTTCAAAAGACAAGAGTCCGCGAGTTGCTTCATTAAACAAGTCTTAATTTGAAATGAAAATGTACTGTTGCTGTCACCAATGCCCAACATGAAACACTAATGCCACATTGTGGGAGAAAAATTATCTCAACACAAATCTATGACTCAATGTTTTACCCTCCTTTTAACTGTATAGTAATACTGTATACTATTAATACTTCAAATAATTATGGATTATTATAAAATTAATCAATATTTAATAATTAATTCTTATTAGTATTAAAGAAAAAGCAAAAAAAAAGGTTCATTTATCAGTTTCCAATTGAACAAGTTGTTGATTGATTCATAGAAAATCTATAATACAAATATTAGTAAAATGCAGTTTCACTTTATTTAGTTTTATTCTGTCTTCATAACGCAGTGACTGTGACTTGTCTTAACGCTTGTGTGACAGTTTACAATGTTAAAAAGTGACTTAAATCATCATTTGTATCCTTCTGTTGGGTCAGTGAGTATTTATTTGAGCTTAATTATACAGTGATTAACTTGTCTTTGCTTGGCTAAGCAGCTTGTTTGACTTGATTTACTTTGTATACAACACAGATGTACTGCCCAGAGCCAGCTGAGATAGGCGCCAGCAGCCCCCGCGACCCTTGTGAGGAATCAGCGGTCAAGAAAATGGATGGATGGATGGATACAACACAGATGCTCTCAGCTCAAGGTGACTTTTCATTTCAAATGTTTCAGAAAAAAAAAAAAAGTGTAAAAACAACATTCAGTGAACATCCGGGGTTACTTTAAGCTCTTTTCTCCCCCACATCAAACATTGATGAGCTGTTTTTATTTTAATTTCCGCCCGCCGGCGCGTGTCGTGCCGCAATCGGAGCGTCCATGTTTACAAACCGCGAGCTTGTCGGACATACCTGCTTATTAAAACGTGTCTCATTAGAAGCACTGAGCAGTTATTTTGCATTCATTGTGTTTTTTCTAAAGCCGCCCTTTGTCGCTTATTACCATTCCGACTTGCAAACGGTTGAAAAAAAAATAAATATGGTAGGGCATGAATATTCATTTTACAGTCCGCTCGGAAATAGTTGTGGAAATGAGCCAAAGGTGGAGTCATGTCGCCGTGACGACCGCTGATGAATAATAAACAAAAGCTTGTTTGTTTGCTATAAACGCGGCACCGCGGCCTTCATTGAATTATTATGTTTTATACATATTTACAAAATACAGCAGGACCTTCCAGTCTGACCACAATCATTTTTTCCCCTCATGGTCAAAGTGTGGCCATAATAAATTTGTACTAACTGCACAGGTAATGTTTACTGACCTGAATGCACTGCAGCAGTCGCACAAGATTAAACTCTTTGTTGACAAAAAGCTGCTTCTATTAAGACAACGGGAATTGGAACAAAAACAAGAGTAGCAACCTAACACAGTAAAAACACCGACTACAGTACATCACCTAAGATATATTGGACCCAAAACAAAGTCCTTGGTTTACAAAAAGCTGGATTGTTCTATTATGACGATAAAAAATGGGAATAAAATTGGGTAAAAATTTATCAAACTAAAAGACGTAATAGCGCAAACAACATTTCCAAGTTTTTTTGCTCACAAGAATGCTGGTCTTGTCAAGTCAATGACAACAAAAACAAAAGTGGCAATTTATCAAACTAAAAACCAGTTAACAGTTCAAATGTAATCTCCAAAGGTACAACATGTAAATATGGATCCAAAACCAGTCCATTGTTCACAAAAAGCCATCTCTATTAAGCCAGTGGATAAAGGTGAAGAAGTGAAAACCAAATCAGATTAAACCACCAAACGCATAAACTACGTCTCCAACTGGACCATTTGCGAAAATATATGCAAATGAAAATTCAAAACAGCAACCTATAAAACTAGAATGACTTACAGCACACACCTTAACTCCAAAGGTACGAGTTGTAAATCATTCCAAACCAAAGTCATTTGTTCACAAAAAGCTACTTCACTCAAGCCAACGGAAATGGGAATACAACAAGACGCAAAACCCCATCAGTCTGAATGCAAAGGTACAACTTGTGAAAATACATCAATAAAAAAAAACAAAAAAAAATGGATCCCAAAAACGCAGACACAAAGAAGATTTTCGTATAACATCAAGAGGCGTGGATCTATCTTGACTAGACCAGAAACAACGAGAATATATCAAGAATCAGTGGACGCTAAGCTAACTTGGGCTGTGGAGGTGCACAGAGGAACAGAGGTAATAATCCGACAAAAATGCACCCTCCTCAGACAGGCTTATATGGGGTATATGCCACGGAAGAGGCGGGACTGTTTTTGCACATCAGTTTGTTTCCAGTTCGGTTTGCGATGTGTGTGCTGCGGCAAAAATACTTGTGCTTCCGACTTTGTGCCCCTGGGTTGCGCGTTCGTAACCTGGACCAAAAATAAACTGATGATGGTATATACCCCATAGACAGTGAATCGATCTGATTGGTTGTGGCTAGACATGTGGGTAACAGGACTGACACGGAATTATCTGATTGGCTGTTGACCAGATAACGAGATTAAAGATTCTTGACATCACATAGCTCCTGACATCACATAGCGTCTTACCATTTGAAACTAGATGCTGGTTACATCAGTTCAAAACAGACACTTGACCACATGGTCATGACCCAAACATAACCCTTGCATGACCCTAGTTAGTCATGACAGCAAACATAACCCTTGCATGACCCGAATCATGAGAATGGGAACAAAAACACAAAGTCACAACCTTTCAATTCAAACAACAGCAAGAAGCTAATCTCCAAGGATTTGTAAAAATAAATCCAAATCAAACTCATTTGCTCTAAAAAAAATAAATTAAAAAAAAGCAAGAATTCGCAACAAAAACATATTTACAAAAATAAATCCAGATCAAAGTCCTTTGTACACAAAGATATGCTCAATCATCTTTCCAAACCATGTCATAGAAAAAAAAAAACACACAAAAAAAACCCTTCTACCTTTTGACGAAAACATTTGTTCACAAAAAGCTGGTTCTGTCAAGCCAACGGGGATGGAAACAGAACAATTCACAAATATCTTTTCTTGCCTCTCAGAGAAAGGAAAAAAAAAAACATCTGCAACTGGGCCCAAATGAAGACTTTTGTTACTTTCCTGCACGTCTGCAGTAGATAGAGATGGAGAGATGGTCGAAATAGGGGAAAAAAAAAAAGAAAAAAAAAAAAAAGAAATAAAGAACGAAAGGTAGCACTCGTCTATCTTGTAAGAATCCAGTAAAAGCCGGTGTGCATTATTAATGGCAGCAGAGTGGAGGAGAGGTGCATGCTTTCCAAATCCTCAGGCAATCACAATGGACAGCGCAGCAAAAACACACACACTCAGCAACACACTCAAGTATACACAAATGAACAACACACCAAAGCACACGCAGGAGCTCTTTGCCTTATGTACTCCGGATACTACAGTATGGGGGAGCACCAGGTTTTTCCCGTATATAAAATGTAGAGCCGTCAATTTGGTTAATTTTCAAACAGGTCACGTTTATTGTGGGGAATGCTAAAGCATTCCCACATATGTTATTGTGATTTATTCTCCACACTTTTTTTGCCGCCAAACATTCTCCCACATAATACTTCCAATTGACATTGTTCAAATTTCAACTAGCTTCAGAAATTCACACCTCCCGGGTTATATATATCGTCTGATTCCACATTACTTACAGTATTTACACAATTTAACATTTAATATAAACTTTTCCCCATTCATTTTCAATGGGACAGTCATATCACTTTAATATATATAACTTATCATCATTACCAGGTGTCTGATACTGCTCGGTGGCACAGTTGGTAAAGCGCATTGTCCAGTAACCAGGAGGTTATAATTTTATAATCTATCTCCCAAATTGCTTTCAGCATTCCCACGCAATTTCTCCAGTAATTGCACATAGTCTAGTCTAGGAACCAAACAGGTCTGAAATTGTTGGTTTTTCATTCAAGGTCGCAGCATTTCGAAATTTCCTTGTGGCGAGAAAGACCAATGAGACTGTTTCGAGAACATTTAAGGAAATGTTGCAACCTTGAATGAACCCTGACGTGAAATCAACATTCGCTAGCGTCGCAAACGTTCAACCCTCAGTGGGATATGGGTTAAGATCATTCCAATGATACTTTGATAACCTGTCAGATTTTCAGTCTAGCTAGCTATAAAGCTATAAAACCAATTCATCTCAGATTAGGGGTTTTTCCAGCGCTCAAACTTTTGGAGAACTTATCAGTTTACCTTGGTAAAATTCACCAACAACAATTTCCAGGGTAATTAAATTCCCCGGGGACATCCAAGTACTATCTCGGGAGCAGGGTCTTGCTAAACCAGGCAGGAACTTTTAGGGGGCGGGCTGTACTGACCAAGGCTGATTGGTTGGTCATATTTGGGGGTGTGTTTTTACATCAGCTGGGCTCATCAAACTCATTTGAATTAATTACCAAGAACTCAAAGACGCTGTGGAAACACAAATCATAAATTCCCTGCTGAACTTTTACAACCAAGAACTCCCTTTACCCAGAACCCAAAGATCCTGGGCTTGTTGGTGGAAAAGCATCTATGATTTGTATTTTTCAAAAATAATATATAAAAGCACAATTACTGGAAAAATATTTAGCACAAAGTCATGCTAGTGAATTATTTTGTTTCACTTTTTGACCGCCAAAAACGTTGAATAACAATTTGCAAAATCACGACGTATGCCGCCATAAACGTTAAATGACATCAACTACGTTTTTTTTTTGTTGTTGTTGTTGTTGTTGATTTTTTTTAAATCAATGGGCAGTGCAATATCTAAGTGCAGCGCTGCCTGGTCAATAGGTTGTGGAATCAAAACCACTCACTAACTATGCCAGCAGATGGCAGCATTATATGTATTTTCAATGGGCTGCCGGTGTATGAAATTACAATGAAACATGACGAAATCTGATGAAATAGAAGGATGATGTGAATGATCAAAGCTTTTGTCATATTAAAGTTTTTTTTGATAACGTCTTGACTGTTTGCTGTCATTTATTTTGCGTTGATCGTTTTACTTCTTTCTGTCCCCGTTCATTTCTTTTTTCTTCTAAAGAATGAAATACAATTTTGAATTGATTTGAATTGCAAAGCCATTGCGGGCAGCTTTTAACAAGAAAGCGCAAAATACAAACATTCGCTTCTCGCGCTCGCCGCCTGTATCTGCTTGCCATGTGTGATCTGTAGTGCGCCAGCGCGCTTTTTAAAGCCTCACTTTGGAGTCACCGCCGCTGACATTTACAGACATTCAACAACGCGGCCTTCGGGGTTACGTTACAAACATAAAAGGTCTCACGGCGGAGCCCCCCCACCGCATGCCGCGTCGCAAGCTGTGAAGGCTATTTTGTACAATGTTTGCTATTTATTTGCGTGGCAGAAAGAAGAGCGGCGCTCTTAAAGGTGAACGCGTGAAAAGGTCGCATGGTACAAGGTATTTGTCGTGTTTTGTCAGCCGCCTGCTGTTTGTTGCTCGGTCTGCAATCATCACGCCCATCACCTCCACGACTGTCACCTTGTTTTGATTCGAAGTCATGTCGCCTCCTGTATGCCAGATAAATAGGGCATGATACTATAAAACATCAAAGTACATGACGTTCAAGTGGTTATTTAAGTACCATCATTTTTAAGTATTAGTGAATGGAACGTATCGTAAATGGAGTATTAGTAATGGAAATTGAAGTGAATCACATCATAATTAAAGTTAATGGCATCGTAATTGGAGTGAATGAATCACATTGTCAAGTGAATGGTAAATCATATTGCACCGTAATACAATTCTATGACATAATAGGATGCAATTCACTCAATACAATACCATTCAGATTATTATGATTTGATCCAACACAATTTTTAATTTGATACAATTCATTCCAATTACAATAAAATGATTCAATCCAATTGTGATGTCATATGACTCTTTCCAACTTCCAATATAATTTATCATTCCAACTAAGACGTTTCACTTCGATTCCAGTACGACTCTCTCTGATTACAATGTTATTTACTCTCCTGCTGTCATGACTAGGGTCTTGCAAGGGTTATGTTTACTCTCATGAATAGGGTCATGCAAGGGTTATGCTTACTGTCATGACTAGGGTCATGCAAGGGTTATGCTTACTGTCATGACTAGGGTCATGAAAGGGTTATTTTTACTGTCATGGCTAGGGTAATGCAAGGGTTATCCTTACTTTCATGACTAGGGTCATGCAAGGGTTATGTTTACTGTCATGACTAGGGTAATGCAAGGGTTATCCTTACTGTCATGACTAGGGTAATGCAAGGGTTATCCTTACTGTCATGACTAGGGTCATGCAAGTGTTATATTTATTGTCATGCAAGGCTTATGCTTACTGTCATGACTAGGGTCATGCAAGGGTTATGTTAACTGTCATAGAATTGCTGTAGTTGTACCTCATTTTGTCTGGTGAGTGGCCAGATAAATTGAAATTGAAGTATCCAGACACAAAACTCGATTGGTGTCAGTCAAACTTTTAATCTAAGCGTCAGCGGGGACTTGAAGAGCTTTACAGTGGAGTAAACCTCCCAGGAATCCTCGAGTCGGCGGCTTTGTCTTTGGCGTCGTGTCTGTGTCACCGTGTTGTGGATGACTCTCGCTCTGCCCGCGGGGGGAGCTGAGAGGCCGAGACATGTCCTGACGGATCAACAGGATTTCATGTCTGGCCGGCGGAAGATTGTCAGCTCCAATTTCTCCGGGGAATTACGAGCGCGACAAGACACCGGAGCGTCGGACTGAGCCCGGGACTGACTTCTTCAGCGTGCTCCACGGAGGAAAAAAAAAAAACTGATGGGATGGAAATGTCACAGTCTGGACAATTTTACTATGAGTGTACGAGAGTAACGTATGACACCATGCCGTTCGCGCCAATTATGATGCAATATAGTATGATTTGCTGCAATTATGATAAAATTCACTCCAATTACATACACTTCAGTTGCGCTACTGCTGTATCCAACTGTGATAAGATTCACTCTAATTGTGATGCAATATCATACGATTCATTTCATTGTGTTACTGTTGAGTCCAATTGCGACAAGATTCACTCTAATTATGATGCAATGTCATACGATTCATTTAAATTTGGATACATTTCACATCAATTAAGACGAATCAATTCAGAGATTTCTGATTCACCAAAATTCAATAATTCAATACACTAATTCAAATCCGATGGACTCCACTTATGATCCAACTGACTCAAATTATGTTTTGAATCAATTTAGTTATGAGTCGATTGACTCCAATTACTGTCCGATTCACTTCAAGAATAATGCGATACAAGATGATTCACCTAAGTTACGATACGATTCATTTACTTTTGAATCCAACTGGATATGATTAAGTTCACTCTCAGCGTGATGCAGTACATTAAGATTCACTTCACTACTGTTATGATTCCTTATTATATTACTTATGAACAGAATCAATACATGATAAATATCAACCAAATCACCCAAATTATAATGCAATTCCCTTCAATTACAAAATAATGAACTTCAAATATGAAACGCATAAAATGTAGCACAATTCACTTTAATGATACGATTCACCCCGATTATGAGCCGATTCACTTCAGTTACGATGCAAAAGAAATTGTGATTTGATTCACTTCAGTTACGATGCAAAAGAAATTGTGATATGATTGACTTCAATATGATGTACTTCCATTATGAATCAAATTCGATTTAATTCAATTACCTACATAACTAAAAAAATATTGCACCATACTTTGAATCGTATCGTATATTGAAATAAATCGCACACAATCATAATTGTAATGAATTTTATCATTATTTTGATAAAGTATTGTGAATGGATATTGAGATACAGTGTGTGTCACATCATCCTTAATAATATAGTTGCACATCCCTAATATTAGTCATAACCTGTCCGGGTTCAGACAGCGTGAAGACGAATCGACGTGAGGTTGATCCGACTCGATGAGGACACGGACGATGAAGGTGTCATTCCGAGCGAGGAGGACGACGCTGCGTCCAAAAGGTGTGATAGGGCGGCGAGAGCACAGAGCGTTGACGTAGTGGTGTGAGGTCTGCTCGGACAGATGGCGAGCGCTAATGAGAGTGTGGCGGCGAGGCGGGAGGACGGTCGTGTGCTGCTGCGCACCACTTTTACACCACAACAACCTCGTCAACAACAGGGAATAATTATGAGAACATACATAGTTAAAATAGGGGAAAAGGGACAAAAAGGGACTGTTATTACCATTATTCTGGTGACAGAGACAGACTTGAACTGATGCACAATGCTGTATTCAATTTGTAGTGATCATGTGCACCGGCGCACCACTTACGCGCACCCCTGGTTATATGATAATTATCTGATCTTTGTGTGAAATTCTAAACACGAAACTCGCTTTAAGATGGGCGTCTGAGAGAAAGGCAAAGCCGAAGACAAGCATTCTTTCACTCGGAGACGCCATTAAATCCACAATCAATTAACAGATTCTTTACGAGCGATCTCAGGCCAAAATGTCAGCGATTAGACAACGTGCGAACGGTCCCTTAGGCTGGAAGGTGGAGCAAGCAACTGCTTCCTGCGCCGTGAGAGACGGGATGAATATTCCGGCATTCTTCTCCCGTCTGGTGCTCCTTGACCTTGTCATCATTAGTGGCTTGACACCAATGCATAATTAATGCAAAACAAATGAGTGTATGCTAATGCAGCGGGTGAAGGTGCAGACCTTTGTGGTCCGGGTTCAGACGGCAGGGACATGTACTGACGGACTGGGCCATTGCAAGTGTGGAATGATTGGCCACTGACGGTCGTCAAATTTGAAAATTAAAAAAGAGAGTGAAGGGGAGTTTTTTTTATTTTTCTTTGAAGAAGTTGCATTAGCAACTTGGGTTGGCGAACGATCGAAATCAATAAGATTTTCACTCGGGCATCGACGAGAACATTTTTTGTTCAGCCACATCCATCTTGGCTTGAAAAATGTTCAAAATCAATAAGATTCTTGCTCAGGCATCAACACAAAAACAACTTTTGTGTGCCACGTCTGTCATGCATTGGAGAATGTTTACAATCAATAAAAATGAAATAAGTTGTGCCACTTCCTACCCCATTTCGCACATGTAAGTGAAATGATTTTAATTTCCATGTTCTATGTTTGATTTTGTACTAAGGAAATTGCTGAGGTATTGCCATAAAAAAAAATTGTGCTGTGTCACATCCATTTTGCATTGCAGAAGGTCTCAAGGACCCATGTCCAAAATTGAACTGGAAGTCAGCCATTTTGGTTTGGACTGCCACTTATTTGGCCAAATTTGCTCTCTGGCATGTAGATAGTTTGACTTTTTTTTGTTTTTGTTTTCCCAGACACCAGTTTCCCACAATAGGTATTTAATTGGGCAAACATGTCTACCATAACAGCATGTATAATTAAAAAAAAAAAAAAAAAAAAAAAAAAACTGTCAAGGACACATTCCCTAAATTGAACAGGAAGTCAGTACTTATGGTTTGGAGCGCCACTTTTGTCTAAATTTGCTCCGTGCCACTTAGAAAGTTTTAAAAATAAAAAGTTATCCCAGACACCCGTTTCACGACTTGACACTAAATTGGGCGGGCGTGTCATGTCATAACACAAAAGACACATGACTTAAATTGAACAGGAAGTCGACCATTTTGGCTGAATTTGTCCCTGGAAAGTTTGAAAAATATAAACCTCAGACCTGATTCACCAATTGTTACAAAATTGGACGGACGTCAGTCATAAGGAGATGCACAAAAAGTCTCAAGAATCCATGAACTAATGCTGCATTCGAGGATGGTCGGAAGTCGGACTTTTCCGAGTTCAAACCAGGAAGTGTGTACGGGAACGCCCCCTTGAACTGGAAAATTCCACTTGCGAAGTCGGAAAATAAAAAGGACTCTGACTTCACTGACGGAGCACAAGTGACATCACTCTACAATGGCGACCCGTTTGGAAACACAGACAGTGAATGAGAAAACACAATTTACTCGAGTATAAAACTAGATAGCTTTCTTCATTCATAAATATTCAACATAACTTGACCTAACACCATGTACATGACAGTATGCCGCTATCTCCTGGCATGAAATTATACAGTGAACTACTAAACTGTATGGAATGCTTATGAAATAAGATTAAAACAATAAATTAAGCAAAATTGCGAAAAGGTAAGTTTGCTGGAGGTCAAAATAAGTTTTGAGGACCAAAATAAAAAACAATTTATCACTATCCGCCATTTTGGTTGTTTACGTTCGCCTCAAACACTTTCAGGCGGGAAAAACCAACTCGGTTATATCCGACTTCTGACCATCCTCAAATGCAGCAGTAATTGAACAAAAAGTTGGCCATTTTGTTTTGAAGCAGCTATTTCGATTGTACCTTGACAAATTCCTACAAGCGAAATCAGCCAAAAGAGGTTCATTGGAAACCAGACACCCAACACAGCTAAATTATGAAGCTATTTTGCATTTTATATCTCATTTAGGCGGATTATGGTGTCAAAGTTAGACGATGATTGATTCTCGAATCTAGCCAAAGAAATTCCAAAGCCTTGTAGGAATTTGTACGCCGTCCCCTCCTTCCCACCGTTTCCGACGACAGCTGACGGGCGGCAATGACATTTTTTAGTCATTAACGGCGTGCGCTCACAGGAAATGAGCGCCGGTATGTCAATATCCCGCAGTGACAGCGACGCCGCAGTGTGCTTCGCTATTGATCCGTCGCTATTATCATTATGGATTCCAGCGCGCATCAAAATGTCGTGTGTCTTGATGTCAGCGCTCAGAGTTAAGGAGGTGCAAAAGGACAAAGACTGCAGTGTGGCTACATGTGTTGATTGGGATTAGCTAAATATCAGGTACACTATCAGCGCCTATAAGCTAGTGGTTTGCAAAATGGGGATCACAAACCTCAAATGGTACGCTGGTAAGCTGTAGCTAGGAAGTATGTCAAATAATTTGCAATGCATATTTTTGTCACATTCTATATATACGGTACATACAGTATAAAATGAAGCTATCGTGGGCCATCGCGCTTCCTTGGAAATTTGGGGCGTCAACCCACTATTTCTCCTGCGTCGGTACCGCTGACAGAATGGTGAAAGGGGAAAATTATGACGGACAGAGTGAAAGGGGCTTTTATGATTAATGTAATCATAACACTTAGTGATATCCTTCACAAGCTACTTTTATCTGAAAAGCTGGAGGGCAGACAGCTCCATTTGGGATAGAATCTATTCCCCATCCCGCAGAAAAGGTAATGGAGTCTCCGCTGATAAACGTGCCAGGTTCTCCGCGAGGTACGCGAATTGGCCGTCGATTGTCGCTCGCCAGTCACGTGACAAACGAGCCGGCGGCCATCAATCATGGCACGGCTTCATTTTGCCATGTAATTGCAGTGACTAATTGCGCTCCGATGGCAGTTGTTACGAGATTGACCGAGTTGGAAATATGGGCTCGGGTCCATTTGTGATATATTGAGGTTGCCATGGAAACGAGCACCTGAGCAGAAAAAATCGACACCATTTGATAACAGCAAGCCTCATCCATCAAAAACATTCAAAACCGAGAGGTTCTTGTTCAGGCATCAATACAGACGTTTTGGTTCTTACGTCACAATCAACTTGAGTAATAGCATTCTTAAGATAAGGAACCAAAGCAAGTTGCCAACACAAAGCAAAAGGTCTTCATCGGGGGAGAAAAGTGGAAGGTCTTAGACTGGCCAGGTCAACTCCTGGACCTGGACCCAAAATAGAATGCATCTTACCTCCTGAAGAGGAGACTGAAGGGAAATCCCCTGCAGAAACAAACTAAAACTCACTTATACCGGTCATCCCAAAGTTGGGTGGACATGACAATTAAAGGGGTCTTTTTAAAATGTCCCAGCCCTAGTATACATAGCAGTTTCTTCCTATAGGCCAAGTAGGCGGCTGCCTAGGACCCCCAAGCCACCAGGGGGCCCCACCAAGCTCTATGTGTAGTGTTACCTGAGGATGATTAAAGTGTACTGTCTTTAGCTGTCGCTAATATTTGTTTATTACATTCCTTTTGCGGTTAAAATAAATAAATAAATAAATATAGGATATAAATAAAACAAACTGTGATGATAAGCAGTGGCGGGTGTTTTTGTGCCACACAGTTCGTGATGTAGCCTATACGTCACGAATTGTCTGAGAATGGTTGACAAGCTACCTGATAGCGAGAGCAGTAAACAAAAGTGACACCGTAATTAAAAAAAAAAAAAAAAAAAAAAAAAAAAGTTTTCTCAGCGGCTCGGAGAAACAGAAGAAAAAGAAAACTTATGAAGAAAACCGGTCAAAGGAGAAAGGTAAGGCAAAGATATTTGGAGGCAAAATTCCATTTTATTTTATTATTTTTTTTAGCAAGTTTTTTTTCATTTGTTTTGCTAGCCAGCTCGCTGGCATTTGGCACTTATTTATAGATGTTAACCTTCCCTTGGCCAACACCAAGTTCAACTGTAATAGGTAAATATTGTAAAAATGGTGGAAAATGCTTAAAACTGACCATTTGTAATTGGGTACAAGCTTTAAAGAGAGACTGTACGTCATGATTTGAGACTAATTTTAATATTCAGTATTACTGCAATATTACTGTATTTAAAAAATAGGAATATTCACTCATAGTCTATTTGCTTGATAACCTAAGGAGCTTTGTCTTCCCAGGAGCAATTCGAAAATATTTTTGAGCTCCAGATATTGAGCCATAGGGAACTTCGGAACTTCATGACAAGAATGCAGCAAGGTCGTCTTCTTCATCTACATATTTACATGGTCATCAACCCAGCAGATCCTGTCCATAAGTGTGAGACTTATGTTAAATAAGCATTATTTTACATTAGTTTGTTTTCCTTGTTGCACTTTAAAATAGTTTGTTTTGTTGTGTTTTATTTAAATAAATAAAAAAAATTCTCAACACTCAAAAGCTGTTTTATTTATTGACGTAAAGCGGACTGTCAATTTAAGATGTTTAATTTTAACTGTAGTGTGTTTTGCTCATAAAGTGTATTTGATTGCGGTTTCTTAGGAGTCCATCGAAAGGGTTAGGAATCTTTTCATTGTAGTTTGGCAAGCTAGGGGCCCCCAAACAGAATCTTGCCTCGGGCCTCCATGAAGCTAGAAATGGCCCTGCTAGTATGTAAAGGTGTCTTTTATTAATAAAGCCTTACATTACCGTATTACTTTGGACTGAAGTCATCTGGCATTGTTTCAGCCGAGCTAAGCTCATAAGCCGCTAAAACGGCGGCGCTCATTTCCAACTTTTTTTTTATAGAGCAGAAGACATCCATTACCGCGAGGCTAGGGGCTCCTCCAGGACCTAACGTTTGTCGTGGTGTAGCCACTAAATAATTATTGGTTTATCAAAAGGTTAATTGCCGGACGGGAAAGCATGCTATTGTGATTTAATTGCACCGTTAAACGTCTGGGTTGTGAAGTAGGCGTCGGTAATTTGCTCATTTTGGCACGGTGTAAATGAAAATGAAAACCGCTTTGGATCCCCCGATGAGCGCTCAAAGTTTGCAAAGCGTTGCAAACACTTGGCTGCTGACAGATAACGTCTCGTCAGATTTTTGGTAGCGTCGTGTCAGTAGGAATGTTTGTCATGAGTAGACTCACATGCCGTTTCTGTTTGAAGACACCGTTTTTAAAGGGATTTCTTGGGATACTGGCCCCCTTTGGAAAATCCAGCCAGTGAAGTCAGTTTCACTTAGCAACGTGGTAGGCATGTCTGTCATGAGTAGACCCACAAAAAAATTCACAAGAAGCCATGTCCGAAAAGCCTCTTTTAGTTTCAAGCTGCCACTTGAGGGGCATTTCAAGGGATAACCTGAACCTTGGAACGTTGCCCTTGAGATTTTGTCCAATGACTCTCAAATTAAAGTGAAACATTTGGTGCTGATCTCTTGCCATTGGTTCAGTAGTGCACCCCAGCACTTTGGCAAAATTCGTCCCCAGAGCCAGTTTCACTAAATAAAAGTTCTCAAACCTGGTAGGCATGTTTATCATGAGTAGACCCACAAACAAGTTTCACAAAGGCCTGCCCAAAAGGTTATTACTACTCGTGAAAGGCATGCCGACCAAATTTCATGGTCGTAAATAAATCTGGTAACCATAGGGGTGAAAAACTCGCACTCTTCATCTGCTGCGTCGACAGCAAGCCAGTGAATTGGCGTCGTTTTGACCTTGGAGGCGTGGCAGAAGGTGTGCGTAAACAACAACGTAATTACCTTGCTCTTGATGGACGGAGCTGCCAGCTGGATGTTTGATAAACAGTAATGAGATGTCCCTGCATTCATTTCACGCAGGTTCCCTCGGAAATGAGCCGATAGCGGCGGCGCTAATAATTTATACAGCTTCCATTAGGCTGTTCTTCTGACAAGACGCTCCTTGGAACGCTCCCTAGACAGTCTGTTTCTCACTTAGTTATCTTTTGCAACTCAATGTTGAGACTGTTTTTTTCCCCCCCCTGCTAGCGACTAATAGTGGAATCAGAGCTGGAAGCACCAAATTATGACGACTCGAAACAGCTAATCTATATTGAAAAATGGTTGCCTATGGAGATCAATGGTTGTTATTTACCTCTCGTTTACCTACTGTATTTACTCCCCTCTGATGCATTTGTTTTAGAGGAGCCTGAGGGACAATGAAGCCGACAAGGCAGAGTATAAGGCCCACAGTAAAAGGAGCGACTTGGCTTATAATTGGGATGTTCACAAGAAAAACTGTAGCTTTTGCTGTAGCTGTATTATAATAATACAAAGAAAGGAAAATGCCAAAAAAAAGAATGGAGAGAATATCAATATTTGAGATGCTTGGCAATAATGGTTCCATTCATTTACCACACTTTCACCGCAATTTGCTTTTTATGAACAGGTACATACACATATATACTGTATACTGTATATGAAACTCGAAATATAGTTCAGGATTATAGCTATAGTATGATACGACAGCCATTTTGATTGGCCTTTACAACTGTAACGATGCGACACTGTTCAACTGCGATTCAATTTTAAAATTGTGTCAAAACTAGTAGTAAACACTTGGCCACTCATGAAAGCTCGTGACAGAACCACTGACACAGCAACTTTTTCAGCTAATGTTAGCATCAAATGCTACCATTTCTTTTCGGCATAGCACGCTTGGAACCCCGTTACTAGGTAGCAAATTGGCCATTGAAAACAAATCTGAATTTTCCCATTCGAGTCAGAACACACATATTGTCGTCAGAGAGGACATTTTGGATGTTTTGGCATGTCCCGTCTCCCTATGTAAGCATGAAAGCTACGTACGCGGTTTATTTGAGCAGATGGCCGGAAATAGTTATGGCAATATTTGGCCGGCTAACGTCTCGCTGTTGGTCGGATAGCGCCCGACTAGAAACAAACGAAAGGGAGTTTGCAAAGCGGGTCAGACCTGAGAGACGAACTAGCTAAGCGGTTTCTAGGCTGAGGCTAGAAACAACGTAAATGGATTTCAGAATGGGACCAAAAAGAAATAGCACCCTTTCGTCAGATGTTAGCTACCGGTGTAGGCTACACTCTAATGTATTTGAATGAGATAAGTAAAATTCATTTGAATTATCCTTAAATTGTTTTGTTTTTTAGATCTTTAAAACGCCATAACTTAACTCCATTTCGCAATGCCTTATTCTTTGACGAGTGCAGGTTTCTCGTCACTATGGTTACCACCGTGGTATCCACAGTGGGACTCAAACTCGAGCCCCGCTGGGCCGGAGCTTGCTGCCTTCCGACGTTCTGCTTTCATCCGAGAAGCTTCATAACTCAGCGGGAGCGTCGCAGAGGTGCTCCTGCTGTTGTCTTTCCACCGCAAGTGGTTTGATTCTTGTTATTTCACGACATTTCGTTGCTGTAGCTGTGACAGTTAAAACCAGTTTTCTTATGTATTTTATTTTTTTTTTCATGGATGAGAAAGTTGATCAAGTTGACAAGACATCCCCTTTTTGAGCATTCGAAAAAAAATCATGGTTTGGCTCACTTTTGGTACACAGTAGAGGAGCAACATTTACTGACATTTAGAGTGAAATGTGAGCAGATTTTCAAATGAATTAAATAAAATGCAATAAAACAAATGTAATCATGTATAACAACAATAATTGGACGCCGCCTTTTGTTTTCACTGTACGATCCTGGCGCTGCCTGTTGTAGTTGAAAAAAGAAAACTGCTCGCAGAACATTATAGTACGGTAAATAGTAGAATACAGTCAAATGACATAATATCTTAAAGTAAAGTGCAACATCAAAAGTTGTATACTACCCAAGCATGGCTTGGAAATTTGTGGGTCGCCTTCAGCTCCTTCTACACAGACCAGAAACATTTAATCGATTTTTTTCTTTTCTTGAAATTGTAATTTTCTGGAAGTTCAAGTCCCAGAATGGCCAGTGGAACGGGAATAAAACCCCTTATTTCCTGCAGTGTGGGTTTATGTGGTTGATGGCTGACAGCAGGCTGCCTTTAGCGCAAATGCTAATGTTGTTACGTGCATCTCGGCGTGTGATCACAGCTTGTTGCGCTGGCGGTGTCGTCGAGGATGAAAGCGGTTTGTCGCCGCGTACCCGCGCCGCTGTGAACGGGCTCGAGGTTGTGAGCCGGGATCAAAGGCGAGATAATCGACTGCAACGTTGCGCGCGAACGCCAGCACCCCCCCTCTGGGACGCTGAATTTTCATTAAGCGCAAACTTCCGCTTGGTGCCAGGGGGTGGGGGTTGGCGGTGCCAAGCGATCGGAAAACGGCTGCCAGATACTTGACCTCCTGGCGCGTTGCGGGCAACTTGGCATTGCCTCCGACTGACTGACTGACTGTGACTGGTGATGCTGCGGGGTATTAATTGCAAGGTGGTTGACAACCTCAGAGCACCAAACGAAGAAGACGTGCTTGCTGGTTGGAGTAGTGTTAAGATTTTGGTTAGTGGGTTCGGGTAAAGTTTCGGAATAGGTTTAATGGGTCGGGAGTTTTGGTTAGTTTTATTGAAACTACTCTGAGGAGTGATATTTTTTCCAAAAGTCAATGTAACAGATTAAATGCAAATGGTGAAAATTTAGCGTATGTATTTAGGGAGATACGTTGGTGTTCGGGGTTGAATGTTTGTTAGTTGGTTAGATTAGGATTAGGATTAGTGAGGGTTGTAGTTAAGGTTAGTGTGTTATGGTCAAGCTCATAAAAGTTTGTAATTTTTCTTTAGTTACTTTTTATTTGGCCTTTTTTTTAAATTTAATTTAATTAGTTTTAATTCGATTTTTCGAGGTGGATTGTTACATTTTTCAAAAATTGCTCATTTTAGTTCAGGTATGGTTTAAAAAAAATAATTTAAATAAGTAGAGTATTTGTTGAGTATGGTTTAAAAAAAATAATTTAAATAAGTAGAGTATTTGTTGAGTACAAGATTAAAAAAAAAAAAAAAAAAAGTTACCAAGTATTGTGTAAAAAAAATAATGTACAGTAAATTACAATTCCCAAACTGTTTGTCCTTCCTCCTTCTGTATGGGAGGTGCAGCAATACCAAAATTAAATAGGATTATGCATTTGCATTACCTTCAAGGTTAAGAGCAGCATTTTTTTTAAGAGAGAGCTCAGAATTGTTCATTTGGCAATCTTACCAATTCAACATATCATCATTGCTCTCTCTCTGTTTTCTTAAATGTGCGTATGTGCGCATTTGTGCGCGTGTGTGTGTGTGCTTGTGAATTAGTGTGAATTTGTGCTCATTAGTTCACCTAAAACCTAATAAAAAGAGTCTTCATAGTCCATAGTCCAGGGTCGTGAAGTTCAGAAGGTCAGGAGACCAGAGGAAAGGTCAAAGGAAAGAAAGACGAATCAAAGAACCACCTAAACACCTCCTGCCACCCACATGGTTACAAAACCAGAATCTTACACAAACCCCAGAAACCTCTAAATTCCAACAGATTAGGGAGATCTCAAGAGACCAGAGGAAAAACTTAAGGGAGGACAGAGGGAAGGATAGATGAAGCAGATTGAGGTCCACAGACACCAGTATCCACTGATTCAGCGAGCAGTGGGAGGTAGAAGCAAATTCTGTTTGAATTTCAGTCGATGCTGGTGTGATGCGTCTGGCATGCATAAGAACCTCCATAGCCCACAGAGAAGCATTTTTGATGACAATGCCCCCCAAAAGACATTAAAAAACAAAAACTATGCTATGGATTGCCTACAAAGTTTAATAGGTGATGGGTTAGAAAAATCTCCACCGGATTTGAAAAGACTCCCCCAAAAGGTTTTTGTTTTCCATGGTGAGTTTTGTGAGAAAACCAACATAAAAATACATCAAATTCCCAATTAAATCCAATGCAGTCCTGTCGGACCTAGTACCAGGTCTTTAGGATTCAACAGCTTTGAAGGGTTTCTTTCTTTATCCTGTTGTGTTTCATAACAACCTGAGGCCTTGCACTGGTAATAAAATTTTTAAGACAACCCGGGAAATGCATCATGGATGTGGAGTTAAAGTTAAAGTGGATCAACCACCTGTGAAACAGTTAATACGCGCATGTCCTCCGGTGAGCCGCCTGTTTACAAGAATCCCATTAGGCCCGGCGAGGCCCGGCATCTTAACGCCGCCCCGGAGCTGCTCGTCTCTCGCATCCAATCTGCAACGGATCGCCTGTCTGTGAGAGTAATGAGAAGCCGCTTCTGCCACGGAGATTTCCTCAAAGACAGGCGGATTAGGGATTCACGGGAGCTTGTGCCAGATCGCAACCTCCCCTCAGCCTACCACCCTTCACTTCTCCACCAATCAATTCTAATTTCGCCTTCGGCGTCGATATCCCGCACACGACTCCCCCTCGTCTTTCTCGTTTCCCACCAACCGTTTTAAACTCTGGGATGGGTTGATCTCACACTCTTGTGCCAGTCCGCGGAGAAGCAACCCAAGCTGCGGCCTGATTGTTCCCAGAGTAAGGATATACATCTCAGCTACGCACAAATTTTTCAGGAGAACCAGTATAACAGTTTGTTGAAAAAAAAAAACGCCTAGCCACAGATTCTTGTGCTGTTTTTATAATGCCACAAGATGGCACCCAATCGCCCTGCTCGCGTCATGTTAGCTAAGGAGTAGCTAGCATATAGCGACGGGCTGATAGACACTGAACAGCAGCTCAGCTTCAAGATAATAGGTGAGCCATGGTTGGTCGTTTTACCTGAGCAACTGTGATGTCATTTTCTGTCGACAGCTATTGGCAAAATGGCCGCCCCCTGAAATGGATAAAAAAAAATAGCTTGATCTTGCTGCTTAGTTCATATTCCACAAACGCAATATTAATCAGAATGTGTTTAGACCAGTGGGCCTGTATAGAACGTATTTATTCTCAAGAAAACTTTTCGGTTGACTTCCCCCTTAAAATTGCAATGTACATAAAAAAAGTGTTTGTACATTATTATTATTATTATTATTATGGTGATATAATAAAAAAAAAAAACAATAATCAGCATAGCATCAACACTTGTGTATCTACCATGCACAATTGTACACAATAACAAAGCCTGTTACATAAAAGCCTGTATTCAATTCCTCAAGACAAACAAAACGCCTTCATGAGGCTCATTAGCTAGTAGGGATGTAGCAATAACGGCAATATCCTAATATATTAGATATTAACATTGTCACAATATCGTTGTCATGCCACAATATTAAAAAAAAAGTCAAGTTGATTTCCATTTGTGCAATTCTAGCGCCCTCTGGAGGCTAGTCTTTTTGCGCATTTGAATTTTGACAAGGCATGTTTTGGCCCTTCTATGTTTAAAATCCATGCCAATGGTCAGAAGAACGGCAATGTAATATGCTTGTGAACCGAGTCAATATGTTGAGGAATTCAATGTTTTTTTTTTTGTATGAGCTCATTTTTTTTAATAATACTGTGACCTTTTTTTAAAATATCGCCACAATATTGTGATAATTATCCTATTGTGACCTTCATATCGTGACAATATCGTATCGCACTGTTTAGATATCGTTAGATCCCTACTAGCTAGCTGGGCATTCACTGCATATTGGTATTCACAGCATCACGGTATAGCAACTTTATTTACTGTAATTAAAATCTGATCTTCGTAATATGTGTAGGTTCTCAATTGTATATTAATACCAAATACAAACTGACACTCGGCATCACGAGATCCACACGGCCGACTGCAAAGGGGCAGCGGCGGTGATCATCAGCATTGTGCTAAAATCCTCCACGCAGAGCCTCTGATCGGAAGCGGCGTGCGCTCGGCTCAGAGGTGATCCACGAACGCCCGGCATGTAATTATGAACCCGCGCCAGGCAATTTTCTACTTGGCGACTCCGAAACTGCGGCGGCGAAATGACACAAAAGCGTCAGAGGACAATTCTGTAATGACGGAGTAGAGCCATGCCGCTCCGCGCGCGAGCCGTAATGCGCTTTAATGCGCCATTTTACCCCTCAAAACACGCCGCTAATGCACACTGAGCGAATGCGCCGACTTTGAGAAGAAGATGGATGGCTTGTGCGTCGGATGATGATGATGACTGTGTTTATGGTATTTTGGGATTCCACGCATCGATGCAGCAAATTATGACACGCTTTGTTTTCACTTTGCTTATCCGAGCTTGGCCTGTTAGGCTATCGTTTGTTTTCTATTTCGGAAAGGGCAACTCCAACAGATGAATGCCACTCTTATGCCTAGATTACGTTTACCTTGTTCCTACTGTGAGTAGTAACGTATAACTAAATATGAAATGCTTCCTTTTTCAGAAAGTGCAACATGTGGACTTGATTTTTTTAATGGTTGTTCTTATACTAACATGGCCTGTTGTTTATACCCATCAACTTCTCAGTCTACACCTCTGGGCTTCTGTTAATGTGTGGCGGTGATTTTTTCCTAAGCCCCAACCCCCCAGGCTGTATTTTGCCATTTTTGTTTGTTTTGTCAACTAAGGGACGTTTCTGTGGACAGACAGTTGTTTACCCCTCCAGCCAATCGCAGAGTGGGGGATGGCGGGGGCCGAGCGACTGCAGCAACTTGACAGGACGCACGGATTTTTTGTGAGTGAGTGAAAAATAAAAATAAAAAATCACCACCACACATTAACAGAAGTCCAGAGGTGTAGATTGAGAAGGAGTTAATGGGTATAAATCCTGTATTAATATAGTGCATGTGAAAACGGAAGACCCTGCCTTTAAAAAAAAATAAAAAATCCAGTCAAAAATGTGTAACCGTTTAAATATCTTCTTTTTAGGAAACTGTAGCATCAGTAGTTGGATGCTTGTCCTTGTACTTATCTTACCATGATCTGTTATAATCACTAAACAGCTGAATTGAAAGCAGTAAATTAGAATAAACAGTAAAATGGTAAATAACAGCTTTAGTCTTTTCTTTTTAGGATAGTGCAACATCGATAGTTGGATGCTACTGCTTCTTTTCACTGGGCTATGTAGCCATGGTCTGACACGGATTTAAAAAACACAAAAAACAAAACAAAACAATAAATGGTCAGATATAATAAAATACTTTCCAATATAGTCAAATAAAATAGAACAGTTCAAATGTGTTACAATTAAAAAAATTAATACATAAATTGAATCATTGCGATTTGTGATGGACACAAAATTTGAAAATGGATGAGTAAATGACACCCTTTCAAAAAGGTTTTTAATTTGCTATAGATGCCACAAGATGCAAAGCACTTAAAAAAACCACACAAGAACAGCAAATCGGTGACAATTTAAAAAACAACAGAGTGTCTTGTGTTTAAAAAAACATCTACAAATACTGCATGTAAATTTGCAAATTCCAATCCACGAATGTGGACTATAAAATGAAGCTATCAGGCCACACATTTTGTCCTGACATTGTAGACTTCTAGCACACACACGGACGCCACATCCCACCTCAGTGGGATGCGGTGGTCCCTCTTAGCTTCACGCTTGACCCCCCCCCCCCCCACACACACACACACAAGCGTCACGCCGGCTTGAGCTCTGAGTCCGGTGTGCTTTGATGTCACCTGTGCCACTGGAGCAATTTCGCCTGCCTGCGCAAATCAGGTATCTCCACTTTGTAACATTGTCACAGTCATACATTCACACTGCAAATAGGTCATTCCTTATTTCTATATGCAAGCTCTACTACGTGACCTCATTCACACAGATATGGGTCAGCGGTTTGACGTATTTATGCTTATTGCTATATTCAAACATGCACTATATCATCACAGTTTGATGACAACCATCTATGTCCAATTATCTGCAACATTCCCATAGGAAATAATGGGATTAAAGCTGCTCAGGGGTAAAACTAACTATAAATAATAAAACAGTCTGAACTGTAATGCAATTCTGGCTAGTCAGGCATGCGGAAAACAAAGTAAACTGCTGTTGATATAAGAAAAAATAAATAAATGGTCAAGGTTTGTTTCTAAATACATTATACATGTTTAAAGACAAAGAACTATGTATTACTCAGTTGTTGAGGTATAGCACTAAACGGCTCATTTCTGTTTTTCAGATTTTTTTTGGGTGTGGCTAACGAGATCGAGTGACACGTTAGGGCCCCGGCAATTACTTGAGCGCCTTTATTGGCGTCAACGGTTATCTGACACAATTGCGACGTGCAGTTAGCGAGCTAGCTATGTCTAAACATGACATTCTGATTCATATTACATTTGTGGAATATGAGTTACGAAGCAAAATCCAACCATTTTTATCCCTCTCAGGGGGTGGCCATTTTCTAACCCAAGTCCTGAGTACTGGGAGGCGGACGTGCTAACCAGTCATCCACCGTGCCGCCCTGTGTATATTTTAAAGTTACTAAATAGTTTGATCAGCTCCTCACTTGTCTGTTTACTGGAATATCTAGTGTGCACCAGTGGGCGGCACAAGTACAAATACCCCCTGAGACGAGACGGTATCCGGTGCGCGCCGGCGCGTGTTACCGATCGAAGCGAAGCAAGCAAAGTGTGGTCGTATTAAAGCGGACGAAAGGGCGCCGGGCTTCTTAATGTCACCGTGTGTTTCCAGAGCACTGATTCAGCTTCTTGTGGAGATGTACAGCGCTAACCTTTACAGATTACACTGACATTAAACGCTGCATATGGCAAGCGCGAGCTGGGGGGAAGGAGGCGGCGTTTTTTTGCCGGCAAGCTGGCGGCGTACTCTTGTCACCTCTATCAGCACAAGTAATTACAACACCTCAGAAGGGACTCTCGTACCTGTTCGGGGTGGAAAGGGGGGGGTCACACAGATACACGCCCCCTCCCCTCCTCAGAACGAGGAGACAATTATCTTTTCACGTTCGGGAGGAATAGCTGGGGGACCTCCCGTCCTCCATTACGGCGGCTTCTTGAGTAGAGTCAAGCCCGGCTACTTGCGATTCTTTCTGTCGAACGTGGCAAATGATTTGTGAATTGCAAGCATTGTAGTATCTGTGAAGTAGATATGTGCCTGGTGGAGTGCGATGTCGACGAGTTGACGTGGGGAAAAAAAGAAAAAAACAGATCATGACAAGCATATATTATTCGTGACTTTTGTTATTGGAGGGTTAATAATGTGTTCACTGCAGAGCAGAGAAAATATGTATGTTAATCACACACACACACGCACGCCCACACAGAGAATACAACGATGATGATGATGATGATGCGTTCACGGTCGGCTGCCTTCAATTCCCACATTGTTCCGATTCACATCAGGTTGTGTACTTGAGATAAAAAGGGCGTAGAGGACATCCTTCTTCGGCAAAAAAATAAATAAAAATACACACAAACAAAACAAACCTTGTGTTTACTTATTTACTTGCCCCGATAACAAAGTTTGCTCGCGTGGGTGTGCATCAGTGTTCCCTTTTTTCGGTGCAGCAGACGAGGGAACCCAAGTGCGAAGCAAACAAGCGATCCCTGGTGTGCGATAAAATGAGCGAGGGCCTGCGGCGCACCAAACAAATGAATCCTGGTGCTCACCAAATAAGAGAACTCTGAATTTTCTTGTTTGGTGCACATCTCGCCTCGCAGACAGCTGGAATTGGAAACTGTAAAATTTGAGCAGCACAACTGCAGGGATGTGACTCACTATCGTATACGGCAACATTACATCATTTAAAAAAAATAGCAGGAGGGGATTCTTGACAATAATATAGCCCAGTGTTACAATTCAGAGGTGTCCTCGAGAATGCCTATCATGCATGTTTGAGATGTTTCCCTTCTCCAACACACCTGATTCAAATATAATCAGGATCATTTTCAGGCAGAAATTGCTGATGTGCTCATCATTTGAAACAGGTGTGTCGTAGGAGGTAAACATCTACGACATGCACGATAAGGGCCCTAAAGGACTAGTTGTTTATCTTTGTTTGAGATGTTTCCCCTCCTCCAACACACTTGATTTAAAAGTTCAGGATCATTGTCAGGCTTCTGCCAAACTTTCTGATGAGCTGATCATGTGAAACAAGTGTGTCGGAGGAGGTAAACATCTAAAACATGAACGATAAGGGCCCTCAAGGATTCTAGTTGATATCCCTTTTTTTTGTGTGCCTCAAACACACCTGATTCAAAGGATGAGGATCGTCATCAGGCTTCTGCAGAACTTGCTGATGAGCTGATCATTTGAACCAGGTGTGTTGGAGGAGGGAAACAGCTAAAACATGCACTATAGAGGCCCTCAAGGATGCTAGTTTGTTAACTAGATGTTTCTCTCTCTAACACACCTGATTCAAATCATGAGGATCGTTATCAGGTTTCTGCAGAGCTTGCTGATGAGCTGATCATTTGAACCAGGTGTGTTGGAGGAGGGGAACAGCTAAAACATGCACGATAGACGCCCTCTTGGACTGGAGCTGATGACTCCCGTTTTAGATGTTTCCCTTCCTCCAACACACTTGATTCAAATGATCAGGATCGTTATCAGGTTTCTGCAGAACTTGCTGATGAGCTGATCATTTGAACCAGGTGTGTTGGAGGAGGGGAACAGCTAAAACATGCACGATAGACGCCCTCTTGGACTGGAGCTGATGACTCCCGTTTTAGATGTTTCCCTTCCTCCAACACACTTGATTCAAATGATCAGGATCGTTATCAGGCTTCTGCAGAACTTGCTGATGAGCTGATCATTTGAACCAGGTGCGTTGGTGGGGGGAAACATCTAAAACATGCACGATGGGGGCCCACATGGACTGGAGCTGATTACTCCTGTTTTAGATGTTTCCCTTCCTCTAACACAGTTGATTCAAATGATCAGGATCGTTATCAGGCTTCTGCAGAACTTACTGTTGAGCTGATGATTTGAACCAGGTGTGTTGGAGGAGGGAAACATCTAAAACATGCATGATAGGGGCCCTTGTGGACTGGAGCTGATTACTCCTGTTTTAGATGTTTCCCTTCCTCCAACACACTTGATTCAAATGATCAGGATCGTTATCAGGCTTCTGCAGAACTTGCTGTTGAGCTCATGATTTGAACCAGGTGTGTTGGAGGAGGGAGACATCTAAAGCATGCACGATAGGGGCCCTGGAGGACTCGAGTTGTTTACCCCGTTTTAGATGTTTCTCTCTAACACACCTAATTCTAACGATCATGGTCGCTTCTGCGTAACTTGTTGATGAGCCGATCATTTGAAATAGGTGTGTTGGAGGAGGTAAACGTCGAAAACATGCACGATAAGGGCCATTGAGACCCTGTGATACATGGTTTGTCGCAAGAGTTTTGCAAGATTCAACTGTTCATACAGGTTTCTGCGATTTGTGATTGATTGGTTGAGTGAGTCGGGCCGGGATACAAAAATAAGAAGAGGATTGTGAGCGCGTGCGTGTCTGGCTGTCTGCGGAATGAAGCCTGATAGTTGCGAGAAAAGCTACTTGGATGCTGTCTTTGACAACATGACCCGTTCATTTTTAGAAACAAGACGTTATTGATCGACCACTGCTCGTCTTTGTTTGTCTAAGCAGACGCTAGAGTATATTGTCTGTCTTTTTCACTGTTGTTGGAAGGCGTTTGATGAATTTGCTGGTGTGAGGATTTAAGGCAGCTTGTCAGCTAGCACTTCAGACGGGCGTGCATTTATAATATCTGAGGATAGACTTGCATATTTTGACAGCGACAGTGCTAATGATCTCATTTGAGTCAAATATTTCCATATACTTGAGGCACCGCTGCTCGTCTGCCGTCACCAACTGTTGATTTTTAGCGAGGTTGTTCATGCCAAATTGCGTCATTGGCAATGAATCGACCTCAAGCTTTTAACCCTTTTCACACTGCATTTAGCAGGACGCAGTGTGCCGTTCTCAAACCCATTTATTGTGTATGTGGTGAGAGCCAGGGACCACGGAATGGAGCGTTGCTAGGCGGTGCAGTGAGGCAAGAGGACTAGTTATTTACAAGTAACTGCATGATTAAAATATCGAAGTTCCTGCTGCTTGTACCCACATATTCCTTGAAATGAGCTGAGGTGCGGTCTAACCAGCGGAAAAATCTCCATTTTTACTTCCAGGTAGGCTGGTTAGTTCAGCACTTCCATATATGGGCATGCTGGCAATCGATCGTTTTGAATTGCCGAGCGACTTTTTCTGTCATGAGCTGGAGGTTGGATCCCAAAGCGCAGACACAAATAAGATTTTAACTATTTATTCACATTGAGAGGTGTGGAACAAACTTGACTAGACGAGAAACAAAGAGGGTTGCACAGAGAGACAGTGGTAACAGAATTAATAATCCGACAAAGACACACACTTCTCAGGAGGCTTATATAGAGGTATCGATCTGATTGGTTGTGGCTAGACATGTGGGTAACAGGACTGACGTGGAATGATCTGACTGGCTGCTGACCAGGTAAAGGGATTAAAGACTCCTGACATCACATAGCCCTTGACATCACATAACATCACATAGCCTAAAATCAGTTGAAACTAGATGCTAGTTACATCAGTGCAAAACAGACACTTGTTACATCAGTACATAACAGACACTTGACCTCATGAACCCAACTTAACAGGTCATGAACTCCAATTTTACCCTGGCGTAACCCTAGACATGACACTTTCAACCGGAGATAGGCACGCCAATGAAGTTTGAGCATCCGTCATTCGGCAATCGTCAACAGTCTATCATCAATGTTAATATTTCGAGCCAAACCGTCAATCCGTCATTCGCTGATTGCTCAACAAAATGAGCGTCCGTCAGTGTTCATTTGTCATTCCATCAGCAAAACGGGACGTCCATCATTGACGGATTGCCGAAATATTGAGGGATTGACGATTTCATTGACGGATGAAACCCCTTCCGTTAATGCTCAGTTTGTCAATTTTTGTAGTTTCCCTGGAATCGTCAACAAAATGGACGTCTGTCATTGATGGGACTGACGAACCTTTCATCAATATTGACGGAATGCCCAACTCTGTCTTTCACACTGAGCAAGTGCAGTGTGAAAAGGGCTTGTGAGATGGTAAAGTCGACTAGTCAGCTTTAAGCCCCGGTGGTACCGTTCAGGATTCATTCATTTGGTGAGCATCAGTTGGACCGTATTAATTAATCTGTTGCGCAATCGGGTTTCCTTTGCGCAGTTTGCAGTTAACTTGTCTGGGGCCACCTCCACCACTTTCTTTTCATCTAAGTTTCATAGAGCTTGCATTTCCGTTCATCTCATTTATCAAGGACCGTTATCAATGAACTACAAGCTTAAAGAAAAAGAACTCCACTCAATTAGCACCCTGTTTGCACCCAGCATCCATCAGGCCCTGATAACTGCTACTGAAAAAAATAAAAAAAATGTTGCGCTATGGCCCGAGCGCGAGCAAGAGCAATTAGGTGCGAGGATGCGTGGCTAACAGCTGCTGATGAACGAGGAGTGGCGTGCGTTGACGGCCTTGTAAAAACACGACCAGCTGCTCGTCCCGAGAGGAGCTCCGCTTGCTTATTAGCGGCAGGAAAGCGTTGGCGTGATGACAAGGGCCGACGTGGCGTTTGTGTTTGTTTGCCGTCTTGCCGCGACTCCACGGGGGAGGCGGCGGCGGCGTTTCCCCGAGAGTCGCAAATTGGCAATCGGCGCGCTCCTGGAGGTTCTTTTCTTTGGCGAGCTCAGGAGATGAGGTCAAGGCCCCATCTTACTGCTAGAGAGAGTGTTATTATGTTGCTCCTTTAGAGCTCGTTCAATGTTTTTGCAGGCCCACGGGGGGAGGAAGTACAATGTAAACCAAGGGTGGGAAAACTTTTGTTCTCAAGGGCCACAATTGTTTTTGTTTTCTTTGTAATTCAGACAGAGGGGCCACATCATTTGCAAAAGGTTAAAAAAAAATTAAAAAAAGTAAAAAGTTAAAACTACGGATGCAGCAATAGTACTTTTACACAATACTACTAGATACCGTGAGCTGATACTTAATAATGCCGTCACGTCTTGTTATTTCCATTAAAATGTGTTTTTACGAATACTGGTGTATGGTATCGGCACCGGTACATTAAACTGGTATCTGCATCGTTGTATTCCTAGTTAAAATGTAAAATGGGTAAATTTTATTTGTTTAGTTAGACAAAACAATAATTCATGGAGCTAATTTATGAATTATTATTATTATTATTATTATTATTATTATTATTATTATTATATTAATTTATTAATATTCATAATTAATTTCATTTTAATTAAAAATACGTTTTGTCTACGGAGCCCCTAAAGTGAAATGAGGAGTGAAAAAAAAACAAAAAAACTTTAATATGTTTCTCAGTACGAGTCTCGTCCCAACTTGAAACTGTTCTCGTTCTAACGAGAAACGTTCTCCCTAGGACGAGAAACATTCTTGTTAGGATGAGAAAATGCATTAATGCAAGACCCTATAACTATTTCGTAAACTTTCTTATCTTAACGATAAAACTGACTCATCCTAACGCGAAACTTTTTCATGAGGATGAGAAAGATTCTCTTCCTAATGAGAAAAAAATTCACATTTGTTCCCCCCCCCCCATGTCACTTAAGGGTTTCCGTAGAAAGATGTTAAATGTATGTTTAAAAAAACAAAAAACAAAACTATTATATATAAGAACCAACCAAGGCTACCTGCAAAGCGACCAAGGACCAAAATCACTTGCCATAGTAAAAGGACCAAAACTACCACAAACTGACCAGCATAAATTAAGCCATATAAAAAAGGACCAAGTACAAAACCAAAGACCCCAACCACCTTCGATATGCACAGATCAAGACCACATGCAACAGACTAAAACCACCAGCAAAGAACCGTAAACCATTTGCAGATAACCAAGGACCAAAACCACCCCCAAAGAAACATGAACTGGGCCAAGGACCCAAATCACCAAAAAACATCCATCCATCCATCCATCCATCCATCCATCCATCCATCCATCCATTTTCTTGACCGCTTATTCCTCACAAGGGTCGCGGGGGATACTGGAGCCTGTCTCAGATGGCTTTGGGCAGTAGGCGGGGTACACCCTGGACTGGGGTTGCCAGCCAATCGCAGTCACCAAAAACAGTCAAAACCAATTCACCATATGCAATGGAACAATGTCCAAAACCACCTGAAATGGAACCGCAATGACGTAGAGTTACTACATACAAAAATATGATGAGTCACATGCTGCGTCACCCAGTCTCAAGAAGGTTTTGGTGCATTTCCAGTCTAGATGCTCATCTGAAAAGCATCTCCAGCACAATGTGTTGAGGTGAATCTTTAATCAGCTTCAATCTTTCAAGTCCCGCGCCATCACCAAATGTCAAGGGCCTGCTTGACTGGAGTGTGCCACTCCACCGGGGGCTTGACAACCATTTAAAAGCTGAAAAAGGGAGTGTGCGGCAATTACAATGCGCACTTTAAAAAGTACAATAACATTTGTACAGTATGTGATGTCCATGAGGGGGATTGCAATAGTGCTCAGGGTGACACGCTCATGTTACAGGCGGCATACTCACAAGCTGCCTCAATTTAATCACTATTATAACTCATTTGCTCCTAAAAACGTATAAATACATTCTATTTTAAATGTTACCATGCTCCCAAAGACGTATTTATACGTTTTTTTTTGTTTTGTTTTTTTATGCTAGAGCATGAAGAAGGCTTTGATGCAGCCTCTGAACTGGAGAATGCTTGAAGCAATGGTAGTTATTACAAAAAACGGCAGCGGTAGGTGGCAGCAGAGTATAAGAGATTAACCAGGGGCGTGTTTTTCCCACTGTTTTAAACAGATTTGTGAATAATGATGAAACCTAGCTGTATTCTAACGCTAATTGCTGCAAAACCAAAAAAGATAAATATACTTTTTTTTTTTCCTGATGAAAGAAGAGACTCTAATCTTGCAAGCCTTTAGGCACTGTGATGTCATTTTCAGTTGACATCAAGTAGCAAAATGGCCAACCTCTCCAATGGAGAAAACAGGTGGATTTTTCTGCTTGTTTCATATTATATAAAAATTCAATATTAATCAGAATGCCATGTTTAGACTAGTGGCTGTCATAGAACATATTATAAGAACATTTTTGACTTGACTTGACTGATTTGAATACGTAGCTCTGCGCCAGCACAATTATTTAGCAGACCACACAAGCCACAAAACATTGATTCTCCTCAGGGTTTTGCGGCTCACCAAAACACTTTTGCTCTTGTTCTCTTTAATCAAACACATGTGTGTTATTTGTCCACAAAACACACACGCACACGCAGTCACACACACATGCGCAGTACGAAAAGTAATAACGCCAGCAAAGTGCAAGTGTTGCTGGTCAATATTTCCTCTGGCAGATAAAGGCTGTGGGCAGCAGCCAGCCAGCCAACACAAACACTTTTTTTTTATACTTTCAATCTGTCACAGGGTGTGAATTCAACACTAGGAGGAATCTACTAAAGCTCGTCTGGCTCAGATATCCATTTTTTGGGGGGGGTGTCGTCAGATTGGCATCATCACCAAAAAACATGCTTCAGAGTGGAACTCCTACCGTAGTCTCAGGCGTGCTTGTGGACTGTCAGGCAGAGTCAAACCAGGAAGTTGTCAGCAGCTCCTGAGAAGCAAAGAGATGCTAATGCCACACCGTGCTGGAGTATTTCATACAGGCAGACGGCAACTTCTTATACACGGCCACATAGTACATATCCCCAAAGCGAAAACAACGCTAATGATAAAGGTATGTCATTGTGTTTAAAAAAAAAAAAAAAAAAAGTTGTGGTTGTGCTGGTTGGCTAATGTGAAAGATACATTTTAAAAGAGCGCCATGCTAGCTGGCTAAAGGTGGTGAACGCATTTTAAATTGTGGGGCACTGTGGATATGCTAGCCTGCTAAAGCTAAACCTAAAGAAAAAAATAGTTGAGCTGTGGTCGTAGTCGTCGGCTAAATATAATGCTAATTTAAATGTAAAATAAAGTATGTACTTTTGCCATGTTAGCTGGCTTAATCTAAGATTATACATTAAACTAAGAGAGAGGTGCACTGTATTTGTGCTACCTGGCTAGCTTTAAAGCTAAAAAGGTAAGTTAAATAAAAGGTGTGCTGTGGTCTTGTTAGCTGGCTACTGCTAACGCTGACTATGTAAATTAGTAGTGCTTGTGTGCGTGTGTTAGCTGGCTAACGCTAATAATGTATGTAAATTAATGTGTGTTTTAAATTCTTTGAAAACAATTTATGACCACATTTTTTAACATTAAACAATTTATTAGCAAATTTATGTAAATGTGTGGTAGCTAAAGCTAGCGTTATCTAGCGTTAACCGTGCATGTGATTGTGAAATAAAGATGTGCAATAAGGCAACTGCTAACTGTATACATAAAATAGGGGTGCGCTATAGTTGTGCTCACTGGCTAAAGCTAACACAGATGGCGGGCATAAAAATAAAGGTGCTCTGTGGTTGTGCTAACAGGTGACAGCTACCACACAAACAGTGTTTATTAAATAGATGTAGGGCAGACAACAACACCAGTGCTCCATCGCGCACAAATTCACATTTTATATATTTGAACTGCTCTCCAGCCACCTGCATCATCACCAGAACAGAAAGGTCACCCCTTCCCGCGCCATTATTAGCATCGGCCGGCGGTGGATAAGAGCACACAGCGGCGGATAATAGGCTATCCTTTCCCGCGGCGCTATCACCGCCACACACGCACGCCTTCCATTACCATAACACTCGGAGCCGTAATAAGCCGGGAGAGGCTTCCAGTCGTGACGGCCGCTGTGCGACGGGAGGTCAGCGGCGTCAAGGATGTTTGCTAGCGCGCAGCTAATTGCGAGAAATCAGGATGTCGCAGCAGCAGCAGCACTCCTTCATTTTTCTTTCTCTCTGCGGCCAGTCTGTTGCTGGCCCGCCCTTGGAGTGAAACAAAACTAAGGCAACTCTGGAAAATGCATGGTTCAAGCGTGGATGCTGCTGTTGAAGATATACGCATTGGAATTGGAATTAAACTGTTACATTATAACTCATCGTACTTGGTGTGACTCATCAATAATAAATTGAATTAACTTCATTTATAAAGTGCTTTATAAAAACAAACAGCTGTAAAAATGTGCTGTATATTGGAGTGAGCATAAAACATGAAGCACAATAATAATAACTTGACTAAGTGCAATTTCTGGAGAAATTGTGTGGGAATGCTGAAAGCTGAATGCATGGGGAATGCTTATGAAGTAAATTGAGAGATAAATTATGACGACCATAAATCAGACACCTGGTAATAATGATAAGTTATATCTATGTAAGTGGGCGTGGCAAGTAATATTAGAAAAAGTTCAGTGTCTGTCCCATTGAAAATGAATGGGGAAAAGTTGATATTTAACGTTAAATTGTGCGGAAAATGTAAGTCATGTGGAATCAGACGATAAATACCCCGGGAGGTGTGAATTTTTTAAGCTAGTTGAAATTTGAACAGTGTAAATTGGAAGTATTATGTGGGAGTTGTTACGCGGCAAAAAAAAAAATGTGTGGAGAATAAAAATCACAATAACATATGTGGGAATGCTTCAGCATTCTCACAATAATATATGCTTAAATAACTGGAAATGTTTATACTAACATTGCTACAGATATTCTATCACTAACTTATAACTAACTGTAGGCCTATTTAACGTTAAACCTTTTCTTTAATTTGCTACTAGGTAAATTGGAGGACTACGTACAAAAACAATATACGGTACAACTGTGATGGTTAGTCTGGGCAAGTTAAAATAATTCGAGCCAAACATATCATATTGTATTTCATCATTATTAAAGTTAAACATACAGTATTGTATCATATCGTCCTTGGAGTGACTGGAATAAAACATAACTTTTTGTATTGCATCATCACTGAATCACAATCGTATCTCAATGAACCTGGAGTTAGTTGTATCATAGTGTGGTTTTATGCATCTCACTGTACATGGTGTGACTAAGAATCTTCGTAATTGGAGTGAAGCGTATTGCGTTCTAAAGTGTCACATTGTAGAATTAATCAGACCTTTGTGATACATAAAGTGAATCACATATCATAATTGGAATGGATTACATCAAATCTCATTTTACTTTAACCTTGCCAGCAAGATGAATTCTCGCGGTATTTGTGAGTTCACAAACTCCTGAGAATATATCTTGTACCGCTGACACGTTTGCAGCCGACCTTTTTTAGGTCGGACCAATCGGGTGTTGTTTAGGGCGGGGCAAACCCAATATGCGTCGATGGCGGGGGGGGGGGGGGAACAAATCTAACAGATGAATGGACGCTGCAATTAAATTGAATCGTATGTATACATTGAGAGTGGCTTTTCTACTACTCACTGAGAATAAAAGTCTAATTTATAGGGTTACAGTCAGTGTCTTTTGACTGAGGTGGGGTTGTACCCTTGACTTTTACACCCCCAGAACAGGAATGGGAATACACCTGTACCTAATTAGCATGTGGGAAAGGCACCTCGGTTTCCAATAATTATCCCTTTGGGGAGTACATTGGACCTTGAGGGATGGTAAAGGACGAGCGACTACAATGGTGGTTATCTTTCAGCGCGGGAGATGAAATATGTGAGATATTGTGACGCAGATGTTTCCATTGTTGGTGGCATCCAGCATGGTGCTAAAGCATCTCTCATTATTGCCCTCATTAGCGGCGCCATCGATACGGCAGGCGGCTGCCAGCGGACCTGATTTATGCGCCCAGCTCCACCAGTAAACCCCACCTCATTATCTGACAGGCAATTATGCAGCATCACTTTTTTTTTTTTATGATTTAGTGATAGACCCCCCCACCCCCACCCCTTCTTGATTCTTACACCTCATGTCTTGTGTCTAGGGTCTGGACCAGAACTTGATTTTGATGGTTGACGTTATCGTAGCAGGTGTTTCCAAAGCAATGTGAAGAGGCTGCGTTTTTTTTTGTCCTTTAATGCAACACCTGCGTCTTTACAGCATCACCACAGTCATGTGCCTTGAAGACGACATTTGGGGGAAAGTAACCCAGATGAACATTTTGTTGCTATCCCCTTCAACAGCAACATTTGATAGTACCTCCAAAGATAGAAAATACAGGCGTTGACTTCAACCACGCCACTGAATGGCAACCAATCCATGATAAGTCGGAGATTGACTTGCGACCGGTGAAGGTTGAAAGGCGACCAATCCAGTGTGTAGTGTGCTTTTAGCTCACCTCCTCCTTTTGGTTCTACATAATATAAAAATAAAAAAAATAGATGGATGACATTTCCTCTTAAGGGATAATGATCGGGTGCAGTTTGATGAGTATTCATGACGGTGTCACGCATCATCAAGAAGGCAATTATGCGCCAAATTAATTGGACAAAATCATGAAAAATGACAACGCTCAAGCCAGTGGACTGTAACCGTGGTGTCCTCTCCACAAAATGGCCCCCCCAAACAATCTCAGGTGAGAGCGAGATGGAAGAGAGGAAAAGGAAATCAGGTCGGCGTGACGATGTCTCTCCAGGGCTGCCTGTTGGCTCTGTAGGCCGAAAGGCCCCAGGGAAGCAGACAGGCGACACTTGTGCCCAAGGTGGCGGCCATGTGAGGCATTTGCAAGGTGCATTATAATGTTGTGCGGATGGGGAGAAGAGCAGCAAAATGGTCGAGTCGAGAAATGTAATCTTTTTGAAGAGAGCAGACAAACTCTTTGATGATGCAATGTGAGGGTGCCTAATAATGTAACTAGTGCCTGTTTGTGATGAGACCAAATCATTCACCCATTCATTAACCCACCTACTCATCTACATCGAATACGCCATGCATCCATTCGTCATCCATTATTCTAACCAACCAATCACAGAATCCACATCGTCCAGTTATTCATCCACATCATCCATCCAACTGTCCATCTGTCTTTTCATTGATCCATTCACTTCCATCCATCCATCCATCCATCCATCCATCCATCCATCCATCCATCCATCCATCCATCCATCCATCCATCCGCCAATTCATTCATCCATTATCCATCCATCCAACTGTCCGTCTGTCCATGAATCCATTCACATCATCCATCCATCCAACTCTCCGTCTGCCAATTCATCCACCGTTCATCCATTCATCCACATCATCCATCCAACTGTCCATCTGCCAGTACATCCATCCATCTCCTCCAGTTATTCATCCTCATAATGCATCCAACTGTCCATCAATCCATTCACATCATCCATCCATCCATCCATCCATCCATCCATCCATCCATCCATCCATCATCTACCCACATCATCCATCCAACTGTCCATCTGCCTATTCATTCATCCATCCATCCATCCATCCATCCAACTGACCATCTGCCAATTCATCCATCCATACATCCATCCATACATCCATCCATCCATCCATCCGCCAATTCATTCATCCATCCAACTGTCCATCTGCTAATTCATTTATCCATCCATCCATGCATCCATCCATGCATCCATCCATCCATCCATCCATCCATCCATCCATCCGCCAATTCATTCATCCATTATCCATCCATCCAACTGTCAATCTGCTAATTCATTTATCCATCCATCCATGCATCCATCCATGCATCCATCCATCCATCCACCCATCCATCCAGCCATGCATCCATCCATGCATCCATCCATGCATCCATCCATCCATCCACCCATCCATGCATCCATCCATGCATCCATCCATCCATCCACCCATCCATCCATCCACCCATCCATCCATCCATCCACCCACATCATCCATCCAACTGTCCATCTGCCTATTCATTCATCCATCCATCCATCCAACTGACCATCTGCCAATTCATCCATCCATACATCCATGCATCCATCCATCCATCCATCCATCCATCCATCCGCCAATTCATTCATCCATTATCCATCCATCCAACTGTCCATCTGCTAATTCATTTATCCATCCATCCATGCATCCATCCATCCATCCACCCATCCATCCATCCATCCATCCATCCATCCATCCATCCATCCATCCATCCGCCAATTCATTCATCCATTATCCATCCATCCAACTGTCCATCTGCTAATTCATTTATCCATCCATCCATGCATCCATCCATCCATCCATCCATCCATCCATCCATGCATCCATCCATCCATCCATCCATCCACCCATCCATCCATCCACCCATCCATGCATCCATCCATCCATCCATCCACCCATCCATCCATCCACCCATCCATGCATCCATCCATCCATCCATCCATCCATCCATCCATCCATCCATCCATCCATCCATCCATCCGCCAATTCATTCATCCATTATCCATCCATCCAACTGTCCATCTGCTAATTCATTTATCCATCCATCCATGCATCCATCCATCCATCCACCCATCCATCCATCCATCCGTAGTCATCTGCTTGGCTGTTCGTGTGTGTGTGTGTGTGTCCATGTGATCCGAGTGTGAAGTGTGGCGCAATATTCATGGTCGACTTTTGACAAGCCGGCTGTCACAACTCCTCCCTACACGCTCTCCCTCGCTCGTTTACATTTCCTCTCGCCTCCCCGCCTGCTCACATGCACGTTTCTCCTTGCACGTTTCCGTCTGCAGAGGATTTCATCTCCGAGATAAAGAAAAGAGTCACGGTTTATTTTATTTTTTATTTTTTATTTTTGCGCCTGCTGTTAAGTCATCATTAAAGGTTTGCTGCGAGTCCTTCAGCTCGCTCTTGCTACCTGATACGTTTTCCCAAGGTGCTGCTTGGTGCTGCTGTGCGAAATTGATTTAATTTATGCTAGGATAATGGAAGAAGAAGAATAGAGGCGTCTCTTGAATTCATGTGGCGTTTCCCCCCCAGACGCCTATTGTTTAAAAGTAGTCAGGACAAATATCATGGCAAATTGATAGGTTGCTTGCACTGTACTAATGTTAATGTTTGGGGTTAGGGCTTTCGTGTTCGGGATGTTACGGGTATAAATAAGTCAAAGACTGAATAATGTACAGTACTAAATTGTGGAGATACTATATAGAGAATAAATGTTTAGAAAGGTTGGAAGTTGTGACTTTTACACTGCATGGGTAACAATGGACATGTTCTTGCCTTGTGTCTATCAATACCAATTCATCCTATTACATCAATTATCTCTTATCTGGTGTTGATCAAAATGAACAGGGTTCATGCGCTGACATGGAACAATCATCCCTGAGGATTTGAAAAAAAGATGACACGTTCTAAAGGTTTTGACATGTGTCAATATCAATAGGGCTCGTCTTGTGACACAGAACACTAACCCTCAACAACAGAGAGAAAACCAGCAGGAATCTTGCTAAAGCAAAGAAATCCAAAAAGAACAGAAGATGTTTCCCTGCGTTTTCTCCCCTGGCCAGAGATTGCGTGGGAACGAACGTCTGCAGCGAGGCGCTCAAGTCAAAGAAAATCCTCGGCCATCAAGGGCAGAAAATCTTTGTGTGGTGACAGGCGGCTTGTTTAAGTCCGCCGGAGCGTTTGGCCGTGGAAGGCACCATTGATCATCTGGCTGCGGCGTGATTAGCCTCAGAGAAAGAAGCGCAAAAGCAGGCAGGCTGGTAGGAAGGTTGACTTGGAGGTTGCAAATCAAGTTTTCATTATGCGTTGGAGCTTAAAGTCTCCTGTTATGTTTCTCGTGTTTGACTAGCGGTTTAAGGTGACTGTCTGCCAACCAATGAAACTAAACCTGGCGAACTAATCCAGCTACAGCAAGTGGTGACCAATCCCACATGATTGGCAAGCAGTGAATCCGGGATGATAAAGTGGCGATCAGCAAATGTTGTTGAGTGACGACCAGTCCAGGGTGCTTGTCTGGGGATCAGTCAAAGTGAGTGACTGGTGGTGAAAAAAACAGCGTGATTGGCTGGCATCCAACCCAGGATAATAAACTGGCAAAAGACAAATCCTGCGTGGTGCTTACTTGGCGACAAAGTCTGTGGTCTTCTTCTTGCGTATGAGACAGCAGGAGCTACACGTTACATCCAGGCACTCAGCCATTGGATTTTGGTTTCGTCAAGTGCCATCGTGGAGCCGGTGACAGTCATGGATCAGATGTCCACAGTCACAAGATGGTGGAGCGGCCAACCCCCAGTTCTTACACGGTTTAGTCTCACTTATTCTTTTCGGGACACTTCTGAGCCAGGCATGTTTGGGTGCACCGTGAACTGGTTTGGCCTTCCAGTTTTTTTTTTCTCTCAACTGCAACTCCAAGGCTTCCAAGATGTTAACATTGTCGTCAGAGGCCTGTAGCATAATGCAAACGCACGCAGAAGAAGTCTGGAGTGACTGACTGGCAACCAGCGTAGGGTGAATAACTAGCAATCAATCAGGGGTGACCACTGTGAGAAATCCCGGATGGTTGATTGGTATCCAGTCTGGAAACTAAAGCAGGATAAAAACATCACTTCTTGACAAATATTTCAATATTTTGGCATGTGATGGTACTCCAACGTGCTGACATCATATACTGTTTGTGATTAATGTCGCTGAGGACCTAAGAGCAGTGAAGTCGGTAGTCAAGACTAAAAAAGTGTTTCTTCAAAAGAACAAAAAGGCAAAAACGGTACATAGATATATCAAAAATACTAAATGAACAAAAGTCCAAAACACAAGATTCAAAGTAACAAGCAAATATTAGGATATGACTTGACATAACTTGGGGACAGACTACTAACAAGGACTGGGACAACTAACAATGAATCGCCAAAGACAGAAAGAAATTAATTCTACTGTATGAATTAGTAAATGTAACTCCAAACATTTAGTAAATAAAAGTCAGTTTCTTTGAGGCAATTAGCGTATACACAAATTAATTTTGCCTAACTTAGTAGTAAATTTAAATAAACACCAGTTAGGAAATGTAAATCAATTTCTTTTTGATAATTATTATGTATAAATTACTTTTGCCTAACTTATCAGTAAATTAAAATATCAACTAAATATTTAGGAAATGTACATCTTTTTTTGATAATTAGTATTTGTAAATTAATTTCACCTAATTTATTAGTAAATTTAAATAAATATCGACAAAATAATTAGGAAATGTACATCAATTTCTCTTTAACAATTATGTATAATTAATTACACTTCATGAATTAATAGATTTAAATCAATATAAGCCAGCTATTTAAAAGAGAAGTTAATTTTATTGAGTTAATCGGTATGTATAAATTAATTCCACCTAATTAATTGGTAAATCTAAATGACCCTATTATTTAGTAGAGCTATAATATTTTTTTCAGATAGGTAGTTTGCCATGTAAAATTGATTTGGATTCAATCTCCCTATACTATATTATTAGTCAATCCAAAATATGTATATCAACCAGTGACTTCATTAGTTTGTATTTAATAGTTTTTAATCAAAGTTGAAGTAGTTAAAATCTATTCAATTACATTAATTGTCACTTTGTTGCCTCAATTTATTTATGTAGAAAATGGTCAAAATTTATACAGTGTACAAGCAAACTGACGAGTAAACAAAGAACATTTGGACAAGACACCAATGGCCGAGGGAGCTGATTGGAAGATACACGCGACCAGGCTGACCAGAACAGGTGGACAGAAAAACCCAACAAGACATGAGAAAACATGACAAAAACTAAATCCAGTCAAAACCAGATCAACAAAAACACAGATCATGACTTAAAAGACTTCATAAGCATGTTGTTTTACAGTTCACCATAATAAATACACTTTATGGGGATAAAACCTTTGTCTAACTATTTACTAATGTTGGTCAAGTACTTCAAATGTAAGACCAGGAACAGCTGAAGGAGGATACAAACTGTCTCCCAGCAGCTCATTAAAGCTGTAATCACGTCGTGGAGGAAAAACACAAGAGGGGGTTGGGCTCTGTGCACTTTTACTTAACAAAGTCAGCTAATTAGGTCAGAGCTCTTTATCCTAGTGGAGTTCTGAGGCTGAAGCGCTGGCCCAGAATTCACCTGCTTTCTGCCGTTCAACATCAGGAAGTTTGGACACACTCGTTTGCTTCTTCGCTCGGTGACAAAAGGCCAAAAGCATCACGGGAGCTTTCGAGCGAGGCGCCGCCGCTGAGGCGGACTCATCTTTCATCTCCGGAGGAGGTGCGGAGGTGTCGGACTGCCGCCGATTCGCCTCAGCGGGACGCAGACAGCGGACGGTGGAAGCAGGAGACGTGCTGCTCGAATCCCTTTTTATCCGGATAGGTTGTCGAACAAACGCAACACGCTCGCTGTCCCCATGGACGATCTTTGAAGGTCAATGACGTCAAAAGCTCCTTCAAATGAAGACTTTGTACCCCCATTCCCCCAGACCTTTTTTTTTTTAGCCATACTAGTCATTCCAATTACAATGCAATATGAGTCTCTCCAATTAAATACATTTTGTTTAGATTTATTCAAATTCTGATTCAAAATGGCACGATTGCCTCACTCTTCAAACAGTTGGATCAAAAGTAACCCAATTATGGCTAAAAAATGGACCGATCCACCCAATGGGTCAATTTGACCCAACTTTCTGTCATGACTCGAGTCATGCAGGAGTAATGTATGGGTCTTGTCTCATGTCTGGGGTCACGCCTGGGTTAAGTTTGAGTAGAGTTCATGACCGTGCGCCAGAGTTCACGACCCGTTACGTGTCTGTTTTGGGTTGATGTAACAGCATCCCGTTTCAACTAGTTTTAGGCTATCTGATGTCTGGACTATATGTTGTTAAGGATCTTTTATGCTATATGATGTTTGTTGATGTCAGGAACTATCTGTAATTACAGCCAATCAGAGAATTCCATGTCAGTACTAGTACTCACATGTCTAGCCACAACCAATAAGATTGATTGACTGTCGACTTAAGGGTGTGAGAATTGTGTGTTTTGCCAGATTATTGCTCAACTGTTCCTGTGTGCAGCTCTCATAGGTTCTGCCTCTCAATGTGAATAAATAGATAAAATCTTATTTGTGTCTGCATTTGGGACCCTACCTCTCAGCACACGACACTTTCTGGTGGTTTTATACAAACATGACCCATTTTTTTGACCCAAGTAAAGGATCTGACCAATATTTGTGAGTTGTTTTCCACTAAAAGACCCATTTCTTGACTCAAAGTTGGGTCAAATTGACCCAAGTAGAGGATCGGTCCATTTTTGACGTATAGTTGGGTTATTTTTGACCCAACTGTTTTAAGAGTGCTCCATTTATGATTAACAGTATATGATTGACCCATTACGATTACGATATGATCAACTCAATAGGAAAGTTCAAAGCAAACATGGTGAATCAGCTTTTAGCTGTTATGCTGCACGCAAATGGAAAAAAACTGCTGAAGTGAAGTCAAACCAAAGTGGAAATGCTTTTAAATCCAGGTTAAAAACTGTGATCAGATATGATACGCTTAAAAAATATGCACTATGATTCACTCCAATTACAATACAGTTAATAAGTATGATGCTGATGGGTGGAAGGATGAGTGACTCTGGATGGTAACCATGGAGACAGTCAAGATGCATTAAGTCTGTCAATAACGTCACATGACTCTCATATGCACAACACGTCACAGAGACTTTGCTGTCCACAAAGACTCCCATCACCACAACCTTCATTTTATTTCTTCTCTTCAGACTGGTTTATTTATTTCTTTTTTTGTCATCAACTGGACGGCCACCGCACTACGAGAAGCTAATGTCGAGCTCCAGAGGCTCTGATTTTCCGCTCTGAGAACTTTATTAACGTAATGCCCGGGAAACATAATGGGATTATTTTTCAAAGGCTCGCAGTGTTGTCACTGAGAGAATTAAAATGGGAGGGAAAAAAATGACACTGGATGGACATGTCGTTTTGTAAGTTCTTCAAAATGGCAAAAAAAAAAAAAAAAAAAAAAATCAAGAATATCAGTCAGTTTGCATGCTGTTTTTGAAAGCTGTGTTAAAATCAACAGCTGTCCTGTCGAATGCAGACGAGCCACCGCTTACCTTGCCTTCCTCCACTTCGGACTGTGTAAACATTCGCGCTGAATGTCTGCAATTATGACACATTGCTGTTCACGTCAATTAAAATGCGATGTACTCCGATTATGATACGAATGTCATACGAAGCAACCTCTGGACTTACGATAAACCCCAATTACAATGTTAAAGGGATACTTCACTTATTTAGCCCATTATAGCAATAAAAAGTTAATATTTTGTCCAGAATTAATTTGATACTTTCATTATTTTTCACGTACAAATAGTGCCTTTAAAAACATTTTGCAACTTGCTGTCGACTGAAAATGACATCACAAGGGCTCAGGTAACCAATCAAATCAAATCAAATTTATTATAGGCAAAATATTAATGCTTGACTGCCATCCATCCATCTTCTTCCGCTTATCCGGGGTCGGGTCGCGGGGGCAGCAGCTTCAGGAGGGAGACCCAGACTTCCCTCTCCCCAGCCACTTCAACCAGCTCCTCCGGTGGGATCCCAAGGCGTTCCCAGGCCAGCCGAGAGACATAGTCTCTCCAGCGTGTCCTGGGTCGCCCCCGGGGCCTCCCACCGGTGGGACATGCCCGGAACACCTCCCCAGGGAGGCGTCCAAGAGGCATCCGAACCAGATGCCCGAGCCACCTCAGCTGGCTCCTCTCAACGCGGAGGAGCAGTGGCTCGACTCTGAGTCCCTCCCGGATGACCGAGCTTCTCATCCTATCTCTCAGGGAGAGCCCGGACACCCTGCGGAGGAAACTCATTTCGGCCGCTTGTATCCGGGATCTCGTTCTTTCGGTCACGACCCACAGCTCGTGACCATAGGTGAGGGTCGGAACGTAGATCGACCGGTAAATCGAGAGCTTTGCCTTTTGGCTCAGCTCTTTCTTTACCACGACGGACCGATACAGAGTCCGCATCACTGCAGACGCTGCACCGATCCGCCTGTCGATCTCCCGCTCCATCCTACCCTCACTCGTGAACAAGACCCCAAGATACTTGAACTCCTCCACTTGGGGCAGGATCTCATCCCCGACCCGAAGACGACACTCCACCCTTTTCCGACTGAGGACCATGGTCTTGGATTTGGAGGTGCTGATCCTCATCCCAACCGCTTCACACTCGGCTGCGAACCGCCCCAGTGAGAGTTGGAGATCCCGGCTTGATGAAGCCAACAGCACCACATCATCTGCAAAGAGCAGAGATGCAATGCTGAGGCCACCAAACCGGAACCCCTCAACGCCTTGGCTGCGCCTAGAAATTCTGTCCATAAAAGTTATGACCAGAATCGGTGACAAAGGGCAACCTTGGCGGAGTCCGACCCTCACCGGAAACGAATCCGACTTACTGCCGGCAATGCGGACCAAACTCTGGCAACGGTCGTACAGGGACCGAACAGCCCGTATCAGGGGGCCCGGTACCCCGTACTCCCGAAGCACACCCCACAGGATTCCCCAAGGGACACGGTCGAACGCCTTCTCCAAATCCACAAAACACATGTGGACTGGTTGAGCGAACTCCCACGCCCCCTCAAGGATCCTGCTGAGGGTGTAGAGCTGGTCCACTGTTCCACGGCCAGGACGAAAACCACACTGCTCCTCCTGAATCCGAGATTCGACCTCCCGACGGACCCTCCTCTCCAGCACCCCCGAATAGACCTTACCAGGGAGGCTGAGGCAGTGCACCATTAACACTGTGTATAGTGGCCATGGGGTGCTGCTGACCTCGACTCGGGACGTCGTGAAGCGGTGGGGGGAATACTTGACTGTCAAAAATGTCTAAATAAGTAAAGTATCCCTTTAAGAAAATGGATGGATGGATGGATGGATGGATGGATGGATGGTTCAATGCAATTCAGTTCATTTACAAATGGATTCACATCTAATTACACAATTCACTATAACTATGATATGATTCAATTTAATTCCGATTCGCATCAGTTACAAACAGTTATGATACAATCCACTTACATGAATGAGATGACTCAATCCAAGTTAGGTACGGTATAAGTCACTCCAATTACGATTTGATTGGTTTCAAATACAATCTGATTCACTTCTATTACGATACGATTCACACCAATTATGATGGGATTCAAATCAATTATGTTTTGTTCCAATCACAATATGATTTACTGAAGTTACAATACTATCCACTTTAATTAAAATATACTTCACTACAATCAATACATAATTTACTCCAATTACAATACAGTTCACCCAGTTTAAAGTACGATTCATTGCAGGCCACCCTTCTACTGCGAGGTGCACCAACGCCAGTAAGAACTACCACTGTACCTACGGTATGTCATATGTTGGGTTTCACCTGTAACAACTACATTTACCTACCTAATAAGTGGTGTACCGGTAACCAACGTGAAAACCTGAGCAAGCTGTTGACGGATACACGGGAGGGCCAATAAACGGTGAAAAGCGCCACACTTACTTACTTCCACTGCGGGGCCATCACTGAGCTCACACATCAAAGTGGCAGAGGGTCCTTACGGCCTAAAAGGGAAGAAACAAAAGGAACATTAAATGCCTTACCCACACGCACCCGCACGTACACATAAGCGCAGTAAAGCTCAAGCTGAAGTTGTGCGAAAGAAAGATGGAGGCACACAAGAGAGCAAGCGACATTGATTTTTCCCTCCTGTGAAGTGCCGCTTCATCATTTCTCCAGACACAATCTATCGATCGGCCGCCTTTAGTTTGTTGTTAATTTTGGGGGGCTCCGAAAGCCATCGTCCGCACTGACACTTGAACCTCGCCGGTGATGGATGGCGGCGGAGAGCAGGTGACGGCGCTCCTATATGACCTCGTTGTTTTTTTACCTCTACGCTACTGTTAACCCCACTTTATTGCGCAAGAGATGAAAATCTGGAATATGGCGATACCAGATCAGTAAACATATCAAAAACCTGAACACAAAAATACAAATTGTAAAAATTTAAGCCTAAGTTGGCCAGCCCCCCTTTTCTCTCACATGCAAAAAGCTCAATTTGGTGCACCCCTATAACCTACGTACAAAAATCCCCCCGCCCACAAATCTATTTGGCGCACCGTTTGAGCACTACACTAAAAAGTTCCCTAAAAACCCCCAGGTGCACCACCTCTCCACCACACCTATATATTTTAAGATGCCCAGTTAGCGCACCCTCTACTCCGCATACGATGCTGTCCAAAAACACCCACTTTGGTTGCTCCCCTCTCGTCAAAAGAAGCCTGAGTTGGTTCACCACCTCAAAAAATATATATATTTAGGATTTAGGGCAACTCCTTTCCTTATAAAACTAATATGTTTACAAGTTAAAATGAAATTTGTGCGTCCCCTTTTTTCCCCGAGATACAATAAAAACACCCAAAATGTTTGTTTTGGCACACCATTTCTGCAAAAACATACAGAGTTGCTCTACATGCTCACTTGACAGGAAAAAAAAAACTAACAAAAAGCATATGTTGGCGCACCACCTTTTATCGAGATTTTTTTTTTTTTAAATGTGTGCAAATAAAGCACAATTTGGTGCACTCCCTCGACAAAATAAACCTGATTTGGTGCACCGCTTCAACCATCACAAAAAGTAGTAAAAAAAAAAAAAGGTTGATGTAAAGAAGCACCTCTTGATAAATAACTAAGTTGGGGTCAGTGCAACTTAATAAAAACCTGGTGTACCCTCTTTTTCCCTTATATGCAATAAAAACCTAAAAAAAATAAAATAAAAAATAAAAAAAAACTTGGTTTGGTGCACCATTTATCCCCCCAAAAAATAAAACCAGAGTTAGTGCACATACTGACTTGTCGGTGACTAATATATAAAACAAAAAACATTGAAAAAAAAAAAAAAAAGCCTGAATAGGCGCACCCCCTTCCCCCCTCACACAAAATAAAATGGTGTTGCCATGTTTTTGCCCAAGTGTCTACGGACAACAGCACTCAGCATGTCATAAATTATTCACCGGCAACACAAAGCAGCGCGCACGCAGAGATCAAAAGGTGCGCGTTTTTTTTCCAAGACGCCCGATTTGTCGCCTTCGCATCGCAGCGGGAACGCAATTTGCACGTCCTCGCCGACAATATCTCAAAAATAAACAACGGCTCCCGGCGCCGCTTATTTTCTGCCGTTTTATTTGAAAGAGCGTCGTGTGGGCGTGCAACAGCCTGACTGAGTGTAAAATAGAGAGCGAGTGGATGGGCGGCGGTGCGTGGTGATGGGGGGGTGCGCGTGCTGGTGATCCTTTGTCAAGCGCTCAGTGCCATTTAATGGCCTGTAAAAGGCCCCTTTGCAGCAGAAAGAACAGGCAATTAGCATAGTGAGTGGATTACAAGATTGCTCTGACTCCGGGATTAATGTGTGCACTTCATCCTCTCTTTGCTTTTACTATTTACTGCGCCACAGGAACTCATTTCTCACTCCCCGGGATTTCGTTTTTTGTTCCCTATCCTGCTGGCATCCTTGTCAAAAAAGTAGGCACTTTATTAGGTACACTTGGTCAATGTGACACAATGCATGAATCCTGGTGCGCACCTGTCAAGTCTGCATTGGTGCGAGCCAAACAAGTCAGCTCTGGTACGCATCTAACAAGTGAACATTGCGCGCACCAAACAATTTAATCCTGGTGCACAACAAACAGGCAAGCCATGCACCCAACAAGTAGTGCCAAAATAGCTATCCTTGGCGCACAACAAACAAGATGAGAACAAACATGTCAATTTATGTCCTTTTTTTTTTCTTTTTCTTTTTTTTAAACGTTTTGGGATTAAGTTTCATGCCATAAACGTAAAAATGTAAAGAATAAAATAAAATTTAAAAAAAAAGGCAAAAATGGACATAGTGTATTTGTTTTTTACAGCACAGCAACGATATGAACCAAACAAGCTAACTTGGGTGAGCACTAGGGGTGTGAATTGCCTATAGTACCTGACGATTCGATTCGTATCACGATTCACAGGTCACGATTCGATTCGATACCGATTAATCCCGATACGAATTTATAAGTCGATTGTTGCGATTTTTTTTCATTCAAATTTAGAAAATACTAATCAGTAAGCTTGTAGAGTGTAAGATTTATATAAAAATGTATTATTTATTTATCTGAAATTTCAGTCTTATAGAGGTTGTAATTTGTTTCATGTTTGAACAGCATTGAAATAAAATATTAAGGCTTAATGTTCCGTTCATATAACATTCTTCCATGCTTAAGGTGTGAATCCTAAAAAAAAAAAAATAAAAAAATAAAAAATAAAAAAAATAAAAAAAAAAAATCGATTTTGCCTATTATTGAATCGATTCGAGAATCGCGCGATGTAGTATCGCGATATATCGCCGAATCGATTTTTTTTTTAACACCCCTAGTGAGCACCAAATGAGCCAAATTCGGGTGCGTACCAAACGAGGAACTAAGGTGCATGCAAAGCAAGTGAACTCGGGTACGCATCAAAAAACTCAACCCTGGTGAAAGCGATCCCTGATAACCCACTGTAAACTGAAAGAAAAAAACTAAATAGCAGTGCGCACCAAAAACTAAACACTAGGGCGCACCCTGCAAGTGATTCTTTGTACGCACCACACAACTGAACACACATCAAAAAGGTGGGGAGCACAAAACAAGCAAACCAAACAATTTATCCCTGGTACGAACCAAACCTGGTCCCAAGGTTCGCTTTTTTGGAATACACTAGGGTTCAGTAGTCTGGTGTGCATCAAAGTTTGCAACTGAGCCAAAACATGCAAACTCTTGTGCACACCAAGAAAGTGAGCCCTGGTACGCATCAAACAAGAATACACTCAAGCCCATCAACTGACTGGGCCAAACAAGCAAAAACCATTGTGCACCACTAGATCAGTAAACTTGGATGCGCACCAAAAAACAGAACCCTGGTGTAGGCCTAAAAACTGAACACATTGCGCACCAAATCAACAATCTCTGGTGCGCACCAAAAAAGCAAACACTGAAGCGCACCAGTTGCGTGAAATTGGGCGTGCACTAAAGTTTTCAACTAAACAACTGGACACCTGTAAGTGAGCACCACTCAAGACTACCTCAGTGCGCACCAAAAGTGGTAAACAAGCTAAGCCCTGTCAGCCACCACAAAACTGACTCTGGTTGAGCCAAACAAGTAAACTTTCGTCTCAAACGATAAGAGGCGCACCTCTCCTCTCATCATTATTCTGTGAGGGGAACTTGTGTACCGTACTCCACTTGGCCGTCAACTCGGCCCACGTGGTGTATCTCCGCCATCATTCCTCTGCTCCGCCGCACGATATCATCTTTAATCCGCAGGCCGCCCGCCTGCCTGCCACCTCCCTCCAGATTCTTCTCAGCCGCAGCCTCGGGCGGCCACAACTCATCACGCTGAGCCAAGAGGCTCCAAACAAAACAAATACGTATGAATACGAATGAATCCGGACGACGATTGAAGTCCAAAAAGCTTCATTTGGCGCACCCCCTCTAACTCTACACGTGAAGTCTAAAAAAATAAAAAAAAATAAAAAATGTGCACGTTGTCATAGAAAAACGAGGGGAAAAAACTTTAGTTGGTGCAGTGACTCGACACAAAAACGTTAAAGTTCCTATGAAGGGAAATCGGACTTTATACGTTTGAAGTAACCTTGCTAGTTCACAAAATCCAGAGAATACCATCTTGTACCGCTCCCGCAGATAACTGCCGTCGGACCAATCACAGAGCGACACCGCCAGCGCCGACGCCGGAGCTAACAAACAAACCTATCACATCACAAAGCTCATGACATCACATAGCATAAAACCAGTTGAAATCATCACATTTTTTTCCCAGTTGAAACCAGATGATGGTTACATCAGTTCAAAACAGACAGTCGTTACATCAGTACATAACAGACACTTGACCTCACGGTCGTGAACCCAAACTTAACAGGTCATGAACTCACACTTAACCCCGGCCTGACCCCAGACAAGACAGACAGTGACAGCGGTATCTAAGTGTAGCTCGTTGTTTGCTTGTATTTATGCTGCATTCGAGGAAGGTGGGAAGTCGGAATTGCCTCCATGCACTTGGGCCCTCCAGCTTTTTATCCACCAAAACTCTCAACCTCCTGATATTTTATCATTCAATTCAATGCACATTGTATTGCACTCAGTATTCAAGAAGAAAAAAAAGCCCCATGTTAACAAAAAAACAGAATTTGTATGCACTTATTTAACAAAAAAAAAAAATCTGACTTTTCACACCCTTCTTCACCGCCGAAAGGTTAAAAAAAAAAATTCTATTCGGTGCACCATCTTTACAAAAAAGCCTGCACTGGTCCACCAATTCGAATCCAAATGCTATAAAAATACATACTTCTAGTGCTCATTTTCACTGTGGAGGAGGAGGTGAGAAAACAACACAGTGATCACATTTACACATTCACAGTGTGTGCGTGTGTTCACAGATCAATAATGTCACATTGCAGCCAAGATCACCTTAAAAAACAATCACACTCAATGTATTCGCTCCATCAAGACAACCTGGTGAGTCAGTGCTTTTTGAAGACCTTAAGCAAAATGCATGTTATGCACTCTCAATTATACATTTTAATAGTAGAAGTCTACATAAAAATGTTGCAGAAATTAAAGAATGCTTGCGTAAAATTAACAAATTCCATGTAATAGCCATATCAGAGACATGGCTTGAAAATGAGATAACAAATGATATTGAGATGGAAGGATATGAACTGTTTACAATGAATAGGGAAAACAGAAGAGGAGGAGGGGTTGCAATTTATGTTGATAAGGTTTTTAAATGTAGTAAAGTTGAACATCTGACAACTGCCATGGATAACGTAATGGAATGTGTGACAATTGAGGTACATATGAAAAATGTACCAAATGTAATTATAAGTTGTATATATAGGACACCTGGTTCATGTCTTGACACATTTAACGATAAACTAGCAGAAATTCTTAGTTATACAAATGATAAAAAAACGCGAATAATGTGTGGTGATTTTAACATTGACCTGTTAAATCCTAATGGACACCAGAAAACAACCGACTTTATAAATATGATGTATAGTAACAGTTTATTCCCTGTCATTACGAAACCAAGTAGAATAACAATTGATACAGCTACACTAATAGATAATATATTTATAAATAAAATAGATTTTAAAATAGAAAGTGGACTCCTTATTAATGATATAAGTGATCATCTTCCGGTCTTTGCAGTTCTTCATGATTATTTTGAAAAAAAAATTATGAAGCCGTCAACTTACACAATTGAAAAAAGATTAACAACACCTAGGTCCATGGCTGCCTTTAAGCTGGACCTAGAAAAGCATAACTGGTCTGAGGTCTATTCAAAAAACGATCCTAACACTGCATATAGTGAATTCCAGTCAACAATTAACTTTTTATACAATAAACACTGTCCAATAGTTCAAATTAAAAGGAAGTATAAAGGTCCAAATAAGGTATGGATGACAAAGGGGATAGAAAATGCATGTAAAAAGAAAAATATTTTATATAAAAGATTTCTTAAAACAAGAACTATGGAATCTGAAACAAAGTATAAGACCTATAAAAATAAATTATTAAATATTATACGTATAAGGAAGAAAGATCATTACCATGCATTACTAGAGCAGAATAAAAACAATATGCAAGAAATATGGAAAATACTAAATGATGTAATTAAAAATAGATCTAAAAAAATAAATTATCCAGAATATTTTATAAAAGATAAAAACAGTGTAATCGATAAAATTTCAGACATAGTCAATAACTTCAATGAATATTTAGTTAATGTGGGTAGTAATTTGGCAAATGATATTCCAGAGACAAGAAATAAACATGAAATAGATAAGTACGTTGTAAATAATTCATCCACTATGTTCCTAAATGGTGTTAATGATATTGAAGTATTAAATGTTGTAAAAACATTAAAAAATAAAAAGTCTACCGACTATTTTAATATTGATATGACACTGGTAAAAAGTATTATAGAATATGTTGTAAAACCTTTTACATATATTTGTAATTTGTCTTTCCAAACTGGTATATTTCCATCAAAAATGAAAATAGCAAAAGTAATTCCTATTTACAAAAGTGGTGATAGACATATATTTAGTAACTATAGACCAATATCATTGTTGCCACAGTTCTCAAAAATTTTAGAAAAATTATTTTTATATAGACTGGATAATTTTATTGAGAAACATAAGATTTTGAGTGAATATCAGTACGGTTTTAGAGAAAAACGGACCACCTCAATGGCAGTCATGGAACTTGTAGAGGCAATAGCTACCAACATAGACAATAAAAAATTTACTGTTGGGATATTTATGGATCTAAAGAAAGCATTTGACACCATAGACCATTCTATATTAATGAATAAATTAGTGAAATATGGTATAAGAGGCTTAGCATATAAATGGATAAAAAGTTATTTGGATGATAGATATCAGTATGTGCAGTTTAAAAATACAAATTCTAAACAATTGAAGATTATTCATGGAGTTCCTCAGGGGTCTGTGCTGGGCCCTAAATTATTTATATTGTATATGAATGATATCTGTTGTGTCTCGAAAATACTCAAGAGTGTCTTGTTTGCGGATGATACAACTTTCTACTGTTCTGGAGACAACTTGAAGCAGCTTCTGACTACTGTGGAGTATGAATTAAGTACAATAAAAAATTGGTTTGATATGAATAAATTATCATTAAATTTAAATAAAACCAAGTTCATAGTTTTCGGTACTAGACCAATCACTCATCAAGTTAAAATTATGGTGAATTTAATTGAAATAGAAAGGGTGTATGAAAATAAATTCCTTGGAGTAGTTATTGATGATAAATTATGTTGGAAACCACACATAGAAAATGTTAAAAGGAAAATGTCAAAAATCATAGGGATACTCTATAAAACCAAGGAGGTCCTGAACATGAATTCACTATATACATTATATAATACATTATTATTACCATATTTGACCTATTGTGTGGAAATTTGGGGAAACACATATAAAACAAATACCGACACTGTTTTTAAATTGCAAAAAAGAGCCATAAGGATTATTAATAGATCAAAATATACAGAATCAACACATCCACTATTTATTAAATTAAATACAATGAAATTTTATGACTTGGTTGAGTTTAAAATAGCACAAATAATGTATAAAGTATACAATAATCTACTCTGCCACAGTACTCAAAAGTTGTTTGAAATTAGAAACTGTCCTTATGAGATAAGGGGTACAAGTGTATACAAAAAACCCAAAACAAGAACAAATATTAAGCAAAGGTGTGTCTCCGTTAAAGGAGTTAATTTGTGGAATAACTTGGGAACTGAACTGAAAAGATGTAATTCACTTGTTGAATTTAAAAGAATGTTTAAAAGTAAAGTTCAATATTATTATTTAAATCAGATATGAGTTAAGAAGATTGTAGAAATGATTTATTCATTTACTTATTTTTCTTTGATGTATTAATATGAGTGTAATGAAATTTGTATATATGTGTGTTACTATTGTGTATTTTTATTTTTCTATTTATTTTATTTTTTTATACGAGTAGCATTATATTTTCTTTTATTAAAAATGTAATTTATTATAAATAAGTGATAGGATATGAAGAATAAGGGGTAGGACTGGATAAGTTTTCAACTTCTTCCTACTCCCTTGAACATATACATAGATATTTATTGGATGTTTCTTTTATTTTATTTTTTTACTTTTAACTTTATGTGTTTATATAATTATACGTGTATATATGCATATGTTCAATAAACTTCAAAAAAATAAAAATAAATAAATAAATAAATAAATATACGGGTTGGCAAGCTCCCTCTCGAAGAAAAAAAAAATGCTGGAGTTGGCATAACCCTCTCCCTCCCACACAAAAAAAGTTACCCTGTGCCCACACAAATAAAATAGTAAATTTATTTTAAAAGCTTCAACGTCAGCATGCTCTCACTGTGTACCTTTTCTAGCCGGAATGCAATAAAAATCCCCAAAAACCTGAATTGGCGCACCCCGCTAGCAAGGAAGTTGGACGCTCTTCTCTCAGTCACACACACAAAAAAATTGGTGCACCCATCCACCCTCGCACACATAAAAAGTCAAATGGAAAATAAACAAAAAATTAAAATAAACTGAGTTGCCAGACCTCCTCAAACCTAAATATATTTAGTCCAAATGACCTCACCCTCACTCCTCTCCACAGAAAACAGTTCCTAAAAAAATGAGTTGGTGCACCCCCTCTCAACTGCACCCAAAACAACGCTCCCCCCCCTGCACACATATAAATGTAAAATAAATAAAATAAAATAAAATACAATTAAAATAAAATAAAATAAAATAAAATAAAATAAAATAAAATAAAATAAAATAAAATAAAATAAAATAAAAAAATAACAATAAAATACTGCGATTGGCTGGCGCAGTTCATGGTGTAGCCCACCTACTGCCCTTAGCCAGCTGAGAAAGGCTCCAGCACCCCCCGTGACCTTTGTGAGGAGTAAGTAAGTAAGTAAGTTCAGAAAATGGATGCATACAATAAAATAAAATAAAATAAAATAAAATAAAATAAAATAAAATAAAATAAAATAAAATAAAGCCAGAGTTTGGACTACCCAGTGTCCCCATATCTCTCCCCCCCCCCCCAAAAAAGAATAAAATAAATAAAAAATTACAAGAGTTTGTACCCATAGAAAGCTTTGGTGCACCCTTTCTAAAGAAATGTGCGCTGGCTCATCCCTTCTATCCAGATTAAAAATATGAGAAAAAAAAATAAATAAAAAAGTAGAAAAATAAATAAAAACCTGAGCTGGTGCACTCCATTTCCCACCCACACACAACTACAAGTCCCAAAAATCCCAACTTGTTTCACTCCTTCTCTTCACAACACAACATCACAGTCCAAAATACACACTTGACATATGTACATAAAATAAGCCTGGATCATGTTTCACCAGCCTGCTGGCAACAACAAATCGCACCATCAGCGAGTTGAAATGCTGACGTCGTTCTTTTTTTTTTTTTTTGTTACCTCGTCGAGATATGATGCATAGTCATCGAGTCGGATGCGGTTGAACGCGTGCGCACGTCGCGCACCTCTTGACCCAACCCAACTGCACAACACAACTCAAATGTATGACAGAATAACCGCTTTGCTTTATTAGCACTAATGTGCCATCTGCCTCCCGGGGTGACTCCTCATTAAAGATGGAGGACATGAATGACAAAGTAGACCATCTGAATAATTGGGATTATTATACAGCGTGTGTCAAAAATCAACAGGCACACCTTTGTCTGTTTATTGGCTCTCGTCATGATATACGCAGTCATCTTATTAGCAGTGATCAGCACACTAACGCATGTCAGGACAATCTTTACGGCTTTCAAAGCCAGGAATGAAACCCTACATTGACATGCTAATTTGAAACCCTAACAAAATAAACTTACATCAGGATTTAAAAAACTAATTTCAAACGAAAACATCGTTTTGGAAGCTTAATTTAAAATCCTAAACATAGTTTAAAATCCTAATCCAATCTTTAAACCTGAATTTGAATGCCTAAACCATACGTCAAATCGCACATTTTTGCCTGTGCTATGCTAGCACCGCTATGTTAGCACCTCTTTGCTATTTATTGGCTCTCATCATGATTTGCGCAGTATTATTAGCAGTGATCAGCACGCATGTCAGGACATTCTTTACTGCTTTCAGACCTGAAGCCAGTAATGAATTGACTCGTTAATTTGAAACACTAAAAAAATAAACTTCAACCAGGATTTAAAAACTAAATTGAAACAAACATTTTTTGAAAGCTTAATTTAAAACCCTAAACATAGTTTGAAATCCTAATCCAGTCTTTAACCCTGAATTTGAACCCCTAAACCATACAGTATTTCAAATTTTGATATGCTAGCACTGCTATGCTAGCAACCCTTTGCCGCCTTCACGTAAATGTAAATCATGAGATGTTGTTTTTATTGTTGATATCTCCTCTGGTTGTTTAAAAAAAAAAATGCTTGTAATTTTCAAAGTCACTCTTCAGTTCTGAAGACCGCAAAGAACCTCGACACTCTGTATAGTGTTGGTGTATAGACCCTAATTACAAGTTAAGACCGTGCAGCAGAGAAGTCTCGTCGGTGACCCCCACAAGTAAAAAGGTGAGGCCCAATAAAAGGCAATTTACTGCTTGGCTGCTCCCACAACTAAATACACCATATGGACAAAAGCCTCCTCTTAATCAATTAATTCATCAATGGAGAGTTGGAGCGCAGCCTGAGTTGTGCCTGAGTGTTAATTCTTCATCTTAACAAGACGGTTTTAGAAACAGACTTTCGCTCCAGAGCTCAGCGGCCAAGTGGCCAGGCCGACTGGCGTGGGTGTCCGCCCGAGAGGAGCCTCAGGCTGGGCACGGATGCCGACGCAGGTTCTTGCTTCTTTTTCTTCTTTAGGCATTCATTTCAACTTGAATTTGAAGCCGTAATCGTTGCTTGAAACCTTGACCTCAAGTCATAGCGCACTCTAGAAAAACTAACTGGACTGTAACCGTTGCTTGAAACACCAATTTGAAACCCTAATCTAGATTTGAAATTGTAATTTGAAATCCCAACCCTCACTTGAAACATTAAACCTTAATTTTAAACCTTTATTTTGAAACCATAAAACCCTATTTTGAAACTTGAATTTGCAACACTAATCCTGGTTTTGAAACATTAACCCTGACTTGAAACCCTACTTTGAAACTTTAAACATCGTTTGAAACCCAAACCCTGGCATGAAAATGTAATTTGAAGACCCCAGCCCTTCTTGGAACCCTAGTTTGAAGCCCTTACCCTGTCTCACTTGAAACAGTAATCCAGACTTGAAACCCTAATTTGATTTTAACCCTTAACTTTAAACACAATGTTCCTGATTTGAAAGAATAACCCTTGTTTGCAATCTTAACCCTGTCTTCAAACAGTTAGGGTTGGGCTTCACATTGGGGTCTGATTTAGGGCTTCAAATAGGGGTTGTGATTATTGAAACACTAACGCTGTCTTGAAACCTTAACTGTGTGTCGTCTTTCGTGTTAATTCATTTTTGATATTTGAACTTGCTTTTGCATCTGTGACAGCAACTAATGTTGTAAGGCTGCTGCAGAACATAACAGAGGACAAGTCAACTTTGGCAAAGAAACTTTGTGTGATTGTGTGGCCGCGCTGAGATGTGGTGTCCCCGAAGCGGGGCCGCGCTTTGGCGCAGTGTGTGAAATGAGCTTACAATTCCATTACACGCTGGCCCAGGCCCGGACAAGAGCTCACTCTTGTTTCCATCAGCCCACAGGTGGACTCCGGGGGCCGACCGAGACGCAGCCCGCTGAGCCGTGAGGAAACGCGGCCGACGTCCGCCCAGCAGGATACAACTTCAGTAAACTTGCAGGCTTTTATTTTGAAACTACCTGGGCCCGAGCATTACTTTGGAGGGGCTCTGTAATGGAAATTGAGCACAACATGCTGCTAAATGTGAGTAGGTAATGTTTGGAGAAGCAGCGTGTGGCTCGTTATGCAAGAGGATTCGGGCGTATTCCAAAGCGCTTGACCGATAAACTGATCAAATTTCCACACAGTTACGACCGCTGTGAATTTTCATTATCACTATGAGCAAATTTAGTGTGTCGGAGAGTAGTTGTTGTTTTTCTGGCTTCTCCAAAGACTGTAGAAAAAGGAAAAATTTTATTGTTTTAAGAGTATCATTTTCTATTGCTTGCCCCATTTTTCCTATCTTTTTAATGCTTTAAAATGCTTCTTCTTTTTTTTTTAAATAATAATAATTTGTGTTGATTTTGTAATTTCTGTCAAAATGTTTTCGATTTGTGTCGATATTTTTCATTTTCTTTAAAAAAAAAAGATATTTTCAAATATTTAATGTATTATATATATATATATATATATATAAAATGTTTTTATTTTGTATTTGAATTATTTGTGGTTTTTATAATTTATTTATTTTTTTTCCAAATCATTATCTTTGTATGATTTTCCAGTACTTTTGTATTTTCATTTTCATGTTTATTTTCGTCTTTTGTATTAGTTTCTAATATTTTAGTTGTAATATTTTTTTTTTCATTTAATAGGTTTTGGTTTTTATTTTATATTTTCCATCCAATATTTTATATTGTTTGTTTTCCAATGTCAGGGTATCCATCCATCCCTCCATCCATTTTCTTGACCGCTTATTCCTCACAAGGGTCGCGGGGGGTGCTGGCGCCTATCTCAGCTGGCTCTGGGTATATTTGTCGAATTTGCATTTTATCGCCTAGTATTTGCGTTTTTTTTTTTTTTAACATTTGTTGTTGTTTCTCTATTTGTGTCTATTTTTTGTATGATTCTAATAGTTTGTTTGATTTATAATATTTGTGAAATTTTCATTCAGTATTGTCTTCGTTTGTATTGTTTTCTAATGTGAAATGTGTGTGCGGGGGTGTGGGTGTGCACGTGTTTGTGTGTGAGCGCATGTTTTATGGCATCCATTTAAAGATTTCAGCATTGTGGAGCCAGGGGGGCCTACTGCAGTAATAATAAAAACCGGGATGCCCACCATGGATCATTGTGATTGTGACACTTTTCACCCGATTGGCTCACGGTTTATTCCGGACAATTGAAGGCGGTGCAACGAGCCCACCATGATCATTGATGGCATTGACCACAGGGGGCGACGAAAAGCATCCTTTTGGCCAATAACGTTTGTTTTCACTCCTCGGGGGTTCCCGTCAGGCTGTCTTTGGTGATTGAACGCAGCCTCGTTTTTTTGAGTGCTCCCCGCACTCACTAACTGGTTTTGTTGTGTGTGCGTGCGTCCCGTCGGCCTAATTGTGCGCGGGATATTTACGGGGGACCATCGACGCTGACGGGTGATGAAGCCGGCGCCGTAACTAAAATATACGGCGAGCCGCAGAGCGACGCGGGGATATACGGCCGGGGAATATGGGAGATTGCAGTGTTATTAAAAAGACACGTCGCAATGCCGGCAACCAATCGGCTTCCAGGGGGCGTGGCATAGCTGTGGATTGACAGCTTTCTTCCACATGAGATGCACATCACAGAGAGATAGCGGAATAGTTGAGGAAGTCTCACATACAGCCAGCATGTGTACTGGACTTCATGCTGGCACGGCTGCTTTAGAGTGCCTCGTTGTTGGCCATAAGTGCATGAGCTATGCAGAGAAAGATGGATAAACAAAATAGGAGGATTTTTTTTTTCCAAGTCCAACTTGATAGCCTGCGTGTGGACAAGGGCTTTGGGCTGGTGTGGCCGGTTTAGAGCGCCTCATTGTTAGCCACGAGTGTGTGCACATTATGGACAGATGGAGGAAGAATGAGTAGAAAAGTCAGACTTTGCAACCAGTGTGTGGACCAGGACTTTGTGCTGGCATGGTCGGTTTAGAGCACCTCGTTGTTGGCAACGAGTGTGCGCACGTTACGGACAGATGGCGGAAGAGTGAGTAGAAAAGTCAGACTTGACAGCCAGCGTGTGGACCAGGGGTTTGAGCTGGCGTGGCCGGTTTAGAGTGCCTCATTGTTGGTCACGAGTGTGTGCACATTACGGACAGATGGCGGAAGAGTGAGTAGAAAAGTCAGACTTTGCAACCAGTGTGTGGACCAGGACTTTGGGCTGGCGGTTAAGAGTGCCTCATTGCTGGCCACGAATGTGTTCACGTTATGTAGTGATAGTGGAAGATTGAGAGGGAATAAAAGGTCTGACGTGTACTGGACTTCATGCTAGCATGGCTGATTTAGAGTGCCTAGTTGTTGGCTGTGAGTCTATACTTCATGCATAGAAAGACCAAAAAAAACAAATATGAGGACATTCTTCCTTTTTAAAGTCCAACTTGACAGCCAGCATGTGGGTCAAAGCCCTGGACTGGCGTAGCCGTTTTTGAGTGCCTCGTTGTTGGCTATGAGTGTGCGCACTTCATGGAGAAAAGGGCAGAAGAGTAAGGGGGGAAGAAGCGCTTTGTCTTGGTAATGTTTGAGAGCTGAGAGTGGTTTTTGAAGCCTCATTTCATGTACTTGAAGAATTCAAATTTAGCAGACATTCTTCTATGTGGTGTGTCAAATTAACAGGACATATTTATTTTCACTGTACAGTTTCTTTCGGTACAGTGTTTTTTGCCACATGACTAGTGGTAAACTGTTTACACTTGTCTGAGCGATAAAAAGTTGCCAACGTGCACGCGTCAATCATCGGCAGCAGCAGAGTAATATTGGAGACATGATTTTTATTTTTCGCACATAATGTGTGTTTTTTTTCCCCTTCATGTTGTGGCTGCGGTTCATCAAGGAGACAAGCTGTTAAATATTCATGAGGCGTGTTGTGTTTCTTAAAATAAGGCTCATTAGCGCTCCCGGCCTCTTTTCAAGTTTCCGCCTTTCTCGTGTCACTCTCCAAAGAGCAACATTACAGCTTGTTATGCGTCTTGGCACCCAAAGTGGGTTAAGACCATCGGCGTGCATTCGCATGGACGCCGTGCTAGAAATGCCGCTCTGAGACCAACGATGGCATCACGAGTCTGTGATTGCTTTTTGATGACTTGAGTTGGCACCCGTGAACGCTAGCTGGACAAATGGACTCACCAAAAAAGAAAGAAATATGAGAGAGTCATTGTGATTGTTGTAATCAGGCCCGAAAGGCAAAAGAAAGTTTGTCCATGATTTACAGCTTTGTGGTGAACATGAGGGAGGTTGATTGCAGTGCATTCTTGTGCTCGGCATGATGCTGCACTCGTTTTAAAAATTAATAACTAAAATAAAAAAATATATATATATAAAACCGTGAACAAATAATCATGGCTATAAATTAAAAAAAAAGAAATGAAAAAAAAAGGAAAATCTGGAAAAAAAATAAATAAAAGATTCTTAAAAAGTTAAACTAAAATAAACAACAATAATTGGAATACAAAAAAAAAAAAAAAATTACTTAAATACAAAATAAAAGAATAACTAGAGCAGCTATTCAGGGTGTCGCAATCCTGCCCCCTCCCTCTAAAATATGTTTTTGGCGGGCTTGATGATTTCAGCTCAGATTAGACCCTCAAAAACCGCGTCATTTTTCTCATGGCACATCGCCACGGCAACAGCGTGCAACAAAATAAAAAGCTTTCAATAGCTTTTCATCTAAAACAGCTTTAAATGAAACACTGATCCAAAGTATGACGACGATGGGATAAATCCTGTGAGAGGAGTTTGTTAAATTATGACCTCTATAAAAGGCCAAAAATGGCCCAAAATTCCAAATTAAAGTCAAAATGGTAGACTACCCATATAAATTACAATCATTATAAAATTTAAAAAAAAGAAAAATAAATAAAAAAAAATTCAAAATAAGATATTTAAAAATACAAAAATATAAACCAAAAATGAAAATACACAAAATAATTAGGGGTGTTAAAAAAAAATCGATTCGGCGATATATCGCGATACTACATCGCGCGATTCTCGAATCGATTCAATAATAGGCAAAATCGATTTTTTTTTTTTTTTTTTATTTTTTTTTTTTTTTTAGGATTCACACCTTAAGCATGGAAGAATGTTATATGAACGGAACATTAAGCCTTAATATTTTATTTTAATGCTGTTTAAACATGAAACAGATTACAACCTCTATAAGACTGAAATTTCAGATAAATAAATAATACATTTTCATATAAATCTTACACTCTACAAGCTTACTGATTAGTATTTTCTAAATTTGAATGAAAAAAAATCGCAACAATCGACTTATAAATTCGTATCGGGATTAATCGGTATCGAATCGAATCGTGACCTGTGAATCGTGATACGAATCGAATCGTCAGGTACGAGGCAATTCACACCCCTAAAAATAATTATCACAAAAATACCAAATAAAAACACTGCCAAATAATAAACAATTGAGATTCTCCATCCATTCACATTTTCAAATATAATCGCCCTCTTTTGGGAGGTGTTCACTACACAGAATGTTTGAGAATGACCTCCTCTTCTCTTCCAGTGTCAATCAAGCAACACCCTAACCCAGGCCAAAGTACTCCAGCTTTTGTACGCAACCTGATAACGCCACAAAAGGCTTTTGGAACAGCCAATAATTGATTTTGCAGTGAGATGCGGTCTATGAGGAGAGAACAGATGAGTCAATTACACTCTGTCACCTCGTAGCACCTCTCTCCACGCTCAATACAAGACTTGCCGTCCATTTTGAGGGGAAAAGAAACTTTTTCGCTCCCAAAATTGACACTTTGCACATTTCCCAAAAGTCAGAGAGAGCTTCCAGGGACATGCTTTGTTGCCAGGCAACGCCCAGAGCACCCTTCACCTTCCAATAGAAAGATATATACAAAACACAATTCATATGCTAACGCGAGTCGAGCAGTCCAGGAATATTTCTTTATTTATAGCAGATAGGGGGAAGCATTTTGTGGACTAATATGAAATACTTTAATGCTATTTAGTGATTTATCTTGGAGTTTAAAACTTTTTTTTTTTTTTAAAAAGCACTAGTGTGAATAACATGTTCAGAAAATGTCAAGAATTTTCATTGTGTCATGTTATTTGGGATGTTCAATACCACTTTTTTCCGGATACCAGCATTCAAGTACCGATACTTACTAGTAACTGATACTTTTGATACACAAAATTTCTGTAAAAAAAAGTGATAGTTTTTTTTAAAATGATCCCAATATAGTATTTTCCTTAAAACTGCATGAAATAAATACCAATTTTCTATTCTCCTAATTTCTAAATTCTTGTTCCTGATCATAATACAGCTACTAGAACTGCACAAATGGAAATCAACCTGACTTTTTTTCAACAAATGTGTTCCTTTTAAATATTGTGAACATGACGACAATGATATTGTGGCAGTTTTAATATCACGATATTGCCCTTATCGTGGCATCCTTACTAGTTAGGTTACAAATGTGATATGGTGCGCTCTCCTTACAATATGTCCTGGAACAAAATGGTGCCATGAGATAAGATACGAGTAACTCCAATAATGATAGGTGACAATGTGATGTGCCTTTTTTTTTTCAGCGTAAAAATGTTACCAAGGTACACTGAAGAAAATCCCATGAAAAAAAAAACAAAGCTGAAAAATGCATGTAATTGCTCGGTTGCACATTCCGTCCTTGGTTTTTTTCCACCAAGGCAGATCAAAAACAACAAAGTAGGACTTCTTATCAAAGCAGGCTGGTTTTATCTCATTAGCGCAGATGCAGTCGGGAGGCTGGTGGGGGGTTTGTATGGGGGTGGGCTGGTAGCGGGGAGGTGTTGCTTCCAGTTCCAAAGGGAAATGAAACAGTTTTGCCCATATTTGCTTTGTTATTTAGCTGGAAGAGCTAAAATTAATGACTCGCACTCTATTCATTACCGTCGCCGTAAACACATTAGTCCAATGAATCGTCTCCGCGCACACCTGGCCTTATCTCCGCCGGAGAAGGATCCAGGCGGGTTCAGGCTGGCTCTCATCCCGCCAACGCGCTGCGGGCGTATTAAAGAAGAGGCGGCGCGGCGTTGATGGGATGCGCTACCTGCCGCCTCGCCGGGCCCCGCAGCTGCCTCCCAGGAAGCCGTAATGCATGAGATCTGTCAGTGTCAATTTCCCGCCTAATCTCGCCGCCGCCGCCGCCGAGGCCGCGTTGGCTCGCCAACACACGACATGGAGCGGCGGGAATTTCACCTGCGATAAGACAATTGGCAATCGCCGCAGGTTTGTTGGCGACGTCCAGGTGGCACGACGACACCACGTGGGGGGGAAGGGGGAAGGTGCGGGCAAGCAGCTGCCTCCTGATGATTCCCAGATACGACTCGTGTGTAAACAGACGCTTGGCCGTACAATAAAGTTCTTCCCATGCAACATGATTCGTTTCCAATTAGGAGTGTGACGATATATCGATATCGCGATAAATTGTGACACTTTGTCTCCCAATCGATTATCGATATGCCTACACAAGTATCGTGATATTTGTAGTTAATGTGCAGCCACTATATCGGCTCCATTGTTCATTGCTTAGTGAGCAATTACTTGGTGGGCCGCTAGGGGGAGCACCTCATAAGTGTGGCGGGGAAATGTACACAAGTCTTCAGACAAAGAAGACTTAGCTTACTTTTACTTGTGGAAGACATTTATCTGACTCAGTTTTGCATACGTTTTTCTGTGAAAAATGTGTACTATATCTTCAACTTTAACATTTTAAAAAATATATGTTACTACTTTTTAGAGCACACAATTTCTGATTTAATTGGATTTATTTAATATTTAATTTTATTTATTTATTTAGTTTTGGCATGTTACACAAAAAAAAATTGTGTCACAGTTTATAAAATAAAACAAATGACTATGTTACCTGACTGCCATGTTTTGGCAGCCTTTCATGAAGGACTACAAAAATGAGTGAACATTTACTGTTGAGATGCTGAAATCTGAGAATTTGGAAGATTTTAAATAAAAAAAATAAATGGCTCCAAACGGTTACTCGTCTATTTTGATAATCGATTACTTGTTGATTAATTTATTGATTAAGACAGCTCTAAAATAGCATCATTTGTCTATAAAATTGCAGTATAAGTGCATCTCTGCAGAGGAGCGAATACTCGCTGCATACTCTGATAATGAGAGCATCACTGCCACCTACTGTAGTGGATGCACCATTACACTTCCCACCCCCCAGCATCACACTGCACCCCCCAATTTGATAAGCAGTGGCCTCCACTTTATAACCGCTCGGCTGATATACAATGCAGTTAGCGTCAATTATGATTCAAAACCATGCCATTCACTCATTCTAATTCACGATATAATGTGATGTAATAAGTTAAACTGTGATATATGATATCACATTATGATTCGCTCCAATTACAATACGATACAATAGGATGATACGTCATGCTGACAGCCCGCCTGATGTCCACCGTCGCCATCCTTTACGGCCCCATCGGAAACCCGAGGTGGGATAAATAACAGCGCTACACATTTATGTCACGTCTCGGAATGAATGCGAGCGCAAGAAACTCCAAGAAGTCGTAAAAAATGTCGGGATCTCCCGCCGTTGTCTTTAAGTGGCGAGCTAACGAGCAATAGCGCACGGCGTGAGACATCATGCCTCATTCAAGGTTGTCAGGGGAGGAATTATCATACTGCACGGCAGATCGGACTTTAAGCCAGAGAACAGATGTTGAATTCAAAGAGATGGGAAAAAAACAAAAAAAACGGCTTTTCAGTAGCGAGCTCACCGGGCTCCTTGGAGACAAACCGCTAAAAAGGTAAAGAGGAGCATTCTGCACATTTCAGGAAATCTTTTATGAGCCACTGAGAGGAAAAAAATAGCAAAAAAAAAAAAATCTATAAAACAACAAAAGAAATATTTTTCCCCACATTTTTAAAAAAGGAATAAAGTATATATATTTTTTCTGAAAGCCTTACCTTTCTATGCCTCTTCTGGAAAATAAACAAATAAATTGTTTTCTGACACAATGACTTTTTCCACTCAGCTAAAGTTGAAAACTACTGAGATTCCGGAGTTTTGCTTCTTTTTTTTTATTTTGCAACACTAAGATAAATTACTTTTCAATTAACATTTTTTAAAACGACAATTTAGACTCTTTCTAATCTGGTCCATGTTTAAATTGTCTTTGATGTATATAAAACCACCTCTCAAGTGGGTCTTCTCCGGGTACTCCGGTCTCCTCCCACATTCCAAAGACATGCTTGGCAGGTTAATTGGGCGCTCCGAATTGTCCTTAGGTGTGCTTGTATGAGTGGATGGTAGTTCGTCTGTGTGTGCCCTGTGATTGGCTGGCAACCGGCTCAGGGTGTACCCCGCCCACTGCCCGAATCCAGCTGGGATAGGCTCCAGCACCTCCGTGAACCTTGTGAGGACTAAGCGGTTAATAAAATGGATGGAAGGATGGATGGATGGATGGTTGGATGGATGGATGGATGGATGGATGGAATAGGTGGTTAACTGGGCGCCGACTGCGGGCGCAGTTGTGGTGCAATATTTCGTGCTATTACTGGACGCAGCGCGTTCTTCGTGAATCTACCCCTAAATTCTCTTTAATGTTTATAAAACATGTATATTCGGTTCATTGCTGTCTAATGTTTACAAAATGTTCATTAATATGTATTTGATGTTTACAAAACAGTTTTGAGTCTTAACTCAAAATAGTGTTTGATATTTACAAAACATCAATCATTGAAGACTAACTTGCCTTCGAGTAGAAAAAAAGCATTGTTGCAATTTTTTTAGTCTAGCTATAGTTTACAAAACCACTTAGATTAGCTTCACTGATAGATTTCGCTGTTTCACACTAATTTTTTTTAATTATGATTTCAAACATGTAAATGTAGCCCGCCTACTGCCCGAAGCCAGCTGGGATAGGCTCCAGCACCCCCACAACCCTTGTGAGGAGCAAGCGGTTAAGAAAATGGATGGATGGAAGAACATGTAAATTAAAAAAAAAAAGATCCAGCGTAGCATAACTGAACGGTTGTCAAGGCTGCCCTTGTTTCACACTTGTAGCCAAAGAATGTTTTTGTTTCCTTTAAAGTGTTTATCTGCTTGCTTTAAAAAAAAAAAAAAACATTGCTGTTAGCTTCTGTGCATATTCGCTGCTACACAATAAACTTGTAAATGTTCAATTTGGATTAAGTGGCGGGGAACTTGTTCCCTCCTCGCTGGCGCACACCGGCGGGAAATTAGCATCACAAAGAGCACAACATGAGCGCTGCACGCCTCCCGCTCCCGCTCACTTCCCGTACGGCCTCGACTTGAAGGCAATGCGACGCGACCTCCAAAATCTGTGGGATGTTCGTTAGCATCGGACGACAGACGCTTACGGGATTTGTATTGTCTGATTTGCGGAAAGCGGGATGGTGCGCCAGTGGTGGGCATGTGGCTGCCACACGGTTCGAAGGTTTTGGTTTGATTCTCCTCCCACGTTCCAAAAATATACATATTAGCTTCATTAACATTAATTCATTAAAAATAATAATAATTGGGTTCGTTGAGGAGTCATAATCATAATTTACAAAAGCCCAATTGATGATTTTAAATTGTCTTTAGACTCAAATGGTCTTTGATGTTTACAAAGAACTTAGCGCAGACAAATAAATGACACGTCCTCTTTATCTCCGCACTCGAGCCGTCTGAACTTAGGCAAACGGCGTTCAAACTTGTTGCATTCGCCCGATAACGTCGTTCAATCTGTGCGCGCACGTATGTGTGCATGCCTGCGTGTCGATGCCGGATTAATCATCGTAATGTAACGCGCACGCCTATAGCGAGTAAGACTAATCCTCACGTATTAAATCAATTTTCCACGTGGGCTCAGGGAGCCCGCGGGAAGACGAGTCACCAAAGTGGCCGGGAAAAGAAGTTGTGAGAATCAGAATGGCAGCAAGAGTCAAAAAGCAACAATACCACAAATCATAAGCCTTTTCAAATTGTTACGAATATCAGAAAACAAAATATACGTAAACTTCATTGAGTGAAATTTTTACTCTCCAGGCAAGCTACAATGAAAGTCAAATAGTCTTTGATGAGGCCAAAAAACTTGCTAGGTTTGTTGAAGGCAAAATTGTCATGTACAGTGGGGTCATTGCATACTATAAATGTATTTGTTTCCATAAGTTTACAAAACCAGGTATATTTCATTCATTAAACATAGAAAATGGTCTTTTCATTGCTTTTAAAAACTTGCATTTGGTTAATTGAACATTAAATTGTCTTTGATTACAAAAGTACGTACAGTATGTTAAGCCCGTATCCCACTGAGGGGACGAACATTTGTGAGTGTTTACGTAACATTCACTAAATGTTTGCTTGAACATGTTCAAAATTTCCTCGCGACAACAAAAACCTTTAAAATTGTTGTCGAATGTCTGGCGAACGCTCAGCGAATGTTGCCACCTCGAACGAACACTGACGAGAAAGTAACATTCATTACCTTCGCAGACGCAACCGTTCAACCCAAATGTGGTATATGGGCTTTAGCTTCACTGAAAACTAAATCGTCTTAGATGTTTACATAACTGAAAATGTCTTTTAAAACATGCAGTTTCATTGAAGATAAAAAAAATATTCTTGATCCTTACCAAAAAAAAAACACATAAGTTAACTTTACTGAATATTAAATGAGTCTTCAGAGTTTAGCCATTAGCGTCACTGCAGACTAATATTTATGAAAAACTGCATATTAGGCTCTAAACTATCTTTGCCGTGTATAAAAATGTGCACCTTACACATTGCTCGGTGTTAACAAAACCATGTACAGTACTCACGTGGAAGACTAATTACTAATTTACAAACACATGTACATCAGCTTCATTTTGATTTCAAAAAACAGTCAACAGATACACAATGTGAATTAGCAGTGATTAACACACAATGCGAACAACATTTAGCATGTAAAAAATAGGGATCAATTGCACGTATTATGTTGAAGAACCTGTAAAGGCGTCATCTAGCCAAAAACAACTGAGCGCACCTTTTTAGAAGAAAAAAAAAGGGGGAGAGCAGCTCTGCCGCCAGCCGGTGACCCAACCTGACCCACTTCTGGCTGATTTATGCTTCACGGGCCCTCGGCAGACGCAGCTTTGTTCGGCTGGGGTCATAAATCTCAGACTCCTCAGCGCTCATCAGCTGACCAGACGGACCCCCACCTCTCCCCTCCCGTCACCCCACCACCCCACCCCACCACCACCACCACCACCTCCACTTCCTCTCAGGGATCACCTGAGCCACATCACCGGCACTTCATCAGCCTGAGCAGACAATGGCGGCGAATGCAGCCAAGTAGGCGGGCACTCAGGAGTTTACCCATTTGTAAACACTCCCTGGGGGAGGTTTTGTACTCACTTTCTTCATAAAACAAACCAAGAAGATGGTAATAAAAACACAGCTAATTAGAGTAAATAATAGAAACCATTTGAGGTTATTGGTTAAAGGTTTTTTGGTTCATTTTTTTTTTTAGGTGAGGTTCAATAGCATTACATTAAATTACAAATTGTATTCCTGTTTACAAAAAAAAAAAAACATACGTTAGGTTCATTGAAACCAAAATTGTCTTTAACTCATTTGCTCCCAAAAACGTATAAATACGTTCTATTTTAAATATTTTAAGTGTCCCAAAGACGTATTTAGTTTTGTTTTAATGCTAGAGCATACAGAAGGCTTAGATGCAGCCTCTGAACTGCAGAGAATGATTGAAGCAATGGTAGTTATTATAAAAACGGCCAGCAGATGGCAGCAGAGTATAAGAGATTAACCAGGGCCATGTTGCAAACAAGCTGTTTTCACCACAGTTTAAAACAGATTTATGAATAATGATGAAACTTAGCTATACTGTATTTCTCTGATAATTGCCCCAAAACGGACACAGATAAAATATTAGGGGTGTGAATTGCCTCGTACCTGACGATTCGATTCGTATCACGATTCACAGGTCACGATTCGATTCGATACCGATTAATCCCGATACGAATTTATAAGTCGATTGTTGCGATTTTTTTCATTCAAATTTAGAAAATACTAATCAGTAAGCTTGTAGAGTGTAAGATTTATATGAAAATGTATTATTTATTTATCTGAAATTTCAGTCTTATAGAGGTTGTAATCTGTTTCATGTTTGAACAGCATTAAAATAAAATATTAAGGCTTAATGTTCCGTTCATATAACATTCTTCCATGCACAAGGTGTGAATCCTAAAAAAAAAAAAAAAAAAAAAAAAAAAAATCGATTCTGCCGATTATTGAATCGATTCGAGAATCGCGCGATGTAGTATCGCGATATATCGCCGAATCGATTTATTTTTAACACCCCTATAAAATATACTATTTTCCTGAAGAAATAAGGGACTCTAATCTTTCTTTTGGTGAGTTCCATGTTTTTATAGCAATAGAACACAATATTCTGTGGGCTTTGCAAAATCAGTTAAAATCCAGTAAAACGAGCGAAGGTGATTGCGTCAGTGAAAATGGCTGCGAGTGAATGAGTTAATATTTTCAAAGACATGATAATAGCTTTCTCGAAGGCCCTAAATTGTCTTCGGTGTTTACAGGAACAAGCACTAAATTGTGTTTGATGGTCCCAAAAAAATGCTACTGCTAAATTAACTTGATTGAAATCATGTGTTGCCACACTATTTAGATACCTATGCACACACTACACATAAACCATCCTGAACTGGCTCGGACCACTTGATAGAAAGTCAAAGGGCCACCTTATGAACAACATAATCTTCCCCCAAGCTTCTACTTGGCACGTGATGACGAGACGTGTCAAGGCCAAGCTAATTAGACTTGCGGGTGACAGAAGCGGGACACGCCTCCATAATTCATGAGCGCCATTGATGTGGCAACGGCATGCAGATGCCCACCTGAGGAAAGCGGCGGAGTTGTGGTTTAGAGAGATGGAAGGCGGGACGTTATCTCATCATCTCTGCCATTTATTGATCGAGGCGATGTGGCGGCGGCTTCAAACGAGCGTCAGGTAGAAAGCAGGCTCGCGAGGAAAGCTCCTTAAACGGAAGCGACAGGCCGTCGAAAGTGTTTGTTCATCAGTTAGCGGAATGAAAAACTCTCGTTTCAATGCTAATAAATGTGTTTTGGAGGCTCTTGTGAAAGATGTTAGTGAGTTACTGGACCTCGACGACGCCAACGGTTCTTCGGGGTAGTTTAAAAACTGCACCGGACACACCAAATCCAACATAGATGGAGAGTACAGACATAATGATGGAAGCTACTCGAGTCTTTAATCATGTTTACCACCTCACGAGGCTGTCCTTGTTTTGAAAAACATGTACGTTAGGATTATAGAAGACTCTGAAATGTCTTTGATGTTTTCAAAAACAACATTAAGCTTTGTTGACAACACTATATGGTCTGATGTTTTCAAAGAAACGACAATACCTTTGTTGAAGACAAGCTGACTTTTTGGTATTCTCAAAACAACATTAACTTTGCTGTCGGATGACTTGTCTGAAGTTTTCAAAAATTGAACAAATTTTCTATGAAGCTTTCAAAAACAACAGTTTCATCGAAGACTGATTCAAATTGTCGTTAACATGTCAGAAACGTTACATTGGGTTTGTTGAGGACCGTCTTTGATTTCAAAAGTGTGAAGTTAACTACACTTGCGGTTAAATGGATTTGATGTTTCAAAAAAAAAAAAAAAAACTAAAAAAAAACAATACTGCGTTTCGATCCTTGATAGTGAAATTGTCTTCAATGTTTTGAAAACCAGCGTTAGATTCATTTAAGAGTTGACATGCCTTTGAAGTAGTAAAAAAGGCGATGCCAGATTCAGTTAAGGGCACAATTGATATTTTTTAAAATGTGATTGCAGCTTCACAGATTCTAAAGTTGATGGTTTTAAGCAATGTCAGCTTCAAATCCCTAAACTGCCTTTGTCCCTGACAAAAACATGTACACTAGATGCATGGAACATTGGAAATTGCATGTTTTCAAACATGTTAGCTGCGTCGAAGATTGTCAACGGTCTTCGATGTGCTGAAAAACACAATGTTCGCTTCAAAGACCCTAAATTCTCTTTGATGTTTACAAATACACGTACAATGTTCACACGAAGACGTAGGCTACATACATTGAACATTCCCTAAATTGTCTATGATGCGTTCAAATCTTCATTGAAGACTCTAAATTGCAATTTCATTCGTTCAAAAACACAATGCCCGCTTCAAAGACCCTAAACTGTTTTTGATGTTTACAACAAACGTGCACGATGTTCACAAAACCATGTACAACGAGGGTCATAAATCATTCAAAATTGTCACTTTGAAACCCAACATTGCAGACTGAACTGTCTTAAAAAAAAAATGTTCACTTCGTCGAAGACTGAAGTGGATTTGATTTTTTTTCCCAAATATAAGTACATTAGGATCATTAAAGACTAAATTGTTTTGATTTCTAAACTGCGTACGCTAGATTGAAGGGGTACGTGAGGGGCATCAGCAGCGTTTATTACATTGTGTGGGCGGAATGAGTCATCGGGACCTTTATGACCTCCACTAGCGCAGATAACCAACACGGGGAGAGACAAACGGGGGGGTTCGGGAGGGGGTCAAGAGGCGCCACAACCATTATTGCTAACATTTGTCTAACCTGGTCGAAGCAATTCTTGGAAAAGGACAACAATTGGGATACGGCAGACAGACATCAAGATAGTGGAAACAGACAGGGTAGGATAAGTATGTTGCAGTTTAAGAATTCAAATAAATTATCATTAAAAATTAAATCATATGATGAATTCAGTTAAATTCACTGAAAAACTCATAGAATGCGCTAACAAAGGTGTAGTTTTTCAGAAATGATTAAAAAAAACATTTGATTAAAGTTGCATGCAGTTAAACAAATTAATTTACATAAATGTACTAAATAAATTAAATACCTGTGGCTAATTAAGATACCTGATATGTCTAGCACCCACACCCACCCCTCGAGTGGATAGCAAATGCACTTAATTACAGAGAGTGGGGAGTGCAAGTGTAATATAGAAAAAAAGAATTAAAAACGCTCCTAAAACGAATCGACTTTTATGACCATTTGAGGCAGTGAAAAATGTGAATGTTAATCCGAGTGTCGTCGCACTTACTCCATATTTATGTTCATAAGTTTTTGATACTGCATGGTGCATTTTAATTAACCAGAGGACTCGCATTGACGAGTAATGTTTTACCATATTTTACAGCCAATCTTGATGCAAAATAGGGATACAATATGGACAAAAGTATTGGGACACCGCTGAGAAACAACAGGGTTCTTGCTCTAATGCAGCAATCATTGCCCGAGTGATCGTTGTACCCTGGTATTAGAACAAGAATCCACTTCGTCTTGAATGAACACAACACATTCACATACTTGCATTTCAGAACCACGACGCTTCTTTTCTTTCCAGGAATTTGTGTTTTATTATCAGAGTGGCTTGACATAGATGAGTTCAATCATCGGTCATATATTTTTAGATTAGGGATGACTAACAGACAGCAAGCACCCCTTGCCCTTCAGAACAATAAAATGAAAGAAAGCGACAAAAAAAAAAAAAAAAAAAAAGAGCTCTTTCTGGTAACAAGCTGGGGCTCCGAGAAGCTCTGTCCACCTCTGGTGACCCCTAGTGGGCCGGCAGCATGGAGTAATGAGCCACTGTTTGAGATGGGGAGTGGGTATATTATTTGAGGGGGGGCGACGGGCGGCAGCGGCAGAAACCCGAACGTGACGCAATTCCTCCGTCGCTTTGTGAAGGAGGAAGCCTGACCTTGTCGATGTGTGACTCTTTCTTTTTGTGTTCCATGTGATTAAAACACACAACAACAGTCTGTCACTTAAGTGGAGAAAGGACAAGCATCTCGAGAAAGTCATACATACGTGAACAAAATAAATGATAAAAAAAAAAAAAAATGCAGACTTTTGATTGACAGGGGGCTGTTTCAAGTGCTTTTAAATTCCTCAAGGATCTGCTGCCACACAAACTGAAGAACAAGGAGAGAGAGTGGCAGCAACATCAAGTCACACACGCACACAAACTACGAGAATTTTACAAAGGAGAAATGTTAACTTTCGATGGACACCATGGACACCGTGCTTTTTCTAGACAGTGCAGTAATATTTTGGAGGTACTGCCACGCAAAGCATAAACAATTTTAAAAAATAAAAAATAAAAAAGGATAGAGTTGGCGACAACAGGATCGGTATCTGGCCAATACCAGCCTGATTTTAATATTAATTGTATATTTTTTATTACATTCTTTTGCTTTTGACTCAGCATGAGACTCTGTGTTGTTTTAGAGTTTTGTGGTATTTACTCTTCTTATGTTTTAAATGTATTGTTTTAAATGTCTTGTTGTATGTTGTGATCTATGTACAGCAATTTGTATGTAGTGATGGTTGTTTTAAAGTGCTATTAATATAATTGAGTTATTTTAAGGTATCAAGTACTGGTGCATGCTGCCGAATGTGCCGATACCAGATACTTAGGGCAAAGAAATCTGACTCTGAGTAAGTCCTCCGTGGCAGTAGTTGGCAGCAGTTTGACAGATCGGCGAATCATCATTTGCTTCAAATATTTTCATCATTGCGTTCAAAGAAATTTATAGATAAAAAACACTAGCAATCTGCGATTGGCTGGCAACCAGTCCAGGATGTACCCCACCTACTGCACAAAGCCAGCTGAGATAGGCTCCAGCACCCCCCGCGACCCTTGTAAGGAATAAGCGGTCAAGAAAATAGATGGATGGATGGAACACTAGCGGTTTTACGCAGTACTCAAAGAGCGAATAATCATACTGGTATCGGTCTGGAAAAAAAAGTGGTATTGAACATCCCTATAGTAATAAGTTAAATCATCCAGTTATCAAAAAAATACATAATTATAAGTAAAGGGACCCACAGTAGGCTACTAAGTAAAGCCACATAAACCTTCCAGAGTCATGAGTAAATCCACCCATATATTTCTAACAATCCATCATAACTAAAGTGATTCAAATAAATTAGTAAAGACATCAGTAGTAGACTACTAAAGAAATCCATTAAGTAAAGTCATCCATAGTATTGAGTAAATCCATTAATAGTTAAGTAAAGTCGATAGAAATTATTAAGTAGCCTATACACTAATGGTATTAATCGTAAATCTATACATAAATAACTAAAGTCATTCATGGTGCTAACTTCGTAATCAATAACTGTATTAATAGCAAAAAGCCATCTATGGTAAATTAGTAATAAGTAAAGTCCCCCATAAAAACAAAGTTATGCTGATTGACTTGCACGTCCACGCTCACTTACCGACGTGCGCCCGCGCGTCACTCTCCTCTACGTCAGCACACGCCGATGTCCGCCACCGGAATGCCGGGGCTCCGGTGGCACAGCACCGAGCGACGCCGCCGCAAAGAAACCGCCGGTACAGCCAGGCGGGCTCCAGCCGCGAACGTCCGCACTGGCGTCGACGCCTCCTTCTCCTCTCCTCCACTTCTCTTCCACTGCTTCCGCCTCGTCCGGTACCACTTTTTTTTGGGGGGGGGGGGGTCCACTTTTTTCTCTCTCTCACTAGCTCTTTTTTTTTTCTCTCTCTCTCTCTCTTAGCCGCCCGAACTGCTGCCGTACCTCAGAGGTGCCATCGGTGCGGTTTGTGAGCGCCGTCTGCCGCTGTTCTTTCGGAGCGGATGCTCGCGGCGGCGCGGAGCTGAGAGCTCGGGAGGGGCGGCGCGAGGGAGAAGCAGATTGGAGGGAGAAGTGGAAGAGCAGCTCGCTCCAGCTGTGTGCACGCCTGTACAGCGAACCTCAGCTCGCCTGCACACACCTGTCAAGAAGGCACACATTCACTTGATATTCAACATAAACAATAAGAAGACTCATTTTGCTGATATAAAAGCCCAAGCCCGAGCAAAAAAAAAAAAAAAATGTTCTGTTTTTCCCCATAGCCGTATGCACGTACATTTATTTACATGTCACAGACAGAGTGTCATCAGCAGGTTACAAAAGACAGATTTTTTGGAAGAGTTTAGGAATACAAGAGGACGACCCTGGGAATTTCCATGGCTCAAACAACCTGTTGTGAATTTGGCCGCTTAGCTGTGGGGAAAAAAAGTAGCCTACTAAAACAGTGGGTCGTTGTAAAGACAAAAGTTTACAGAAGGTTAAAATATAATTTACAATATGTTCTATACGCCCACACTAGTCTGAACACAGCATTGTGATTAATATTGCGTTGTGGAATATTTAAGGAGAAAAAAAAAATAAAAATCATCCATTTCATCTTGGGCGACCATGCTTCCTTGTCCAGCCACTTGCTGTCGACTGATAATGACATCACTCAGAACTCAGGTAACCACCAATCACAGCTCACCTGTTTTCTGGGTTTGGTCATTTGACGTTTCCAAGCTGAGCCATTCGGCACTGTGATGTCATCTTCAGTTGGCGGCAAACAGCAAAATGGCTGCCCCCAGAGTCCTATGTTTAGATGAGTGGAAGCACATGAAACATATTATTGTATTATTTGTAGTTCCGTTGTTGTTTTTTATAGATAGATAGATAGATAGATAGATAGATAGATAGATAGATAGATAGATAGATAGATAGATAGAATGTAAATATTAGTCATTATTAATTCGGTCCCATAAAATGTATTCTTTGGTAGCTCCATCATTATGTCAATAACTTTAATAACTTAATTTGGTTGGTTGGTTGGTTGGTTGGTTGGTTGGTTGGTTTGTGACTCATCAGTTACTAGACAGAATTCATTGGTGTCAGTCACCTGCCATCAAGTACAATAAAAACAGTTGTACACAATCAAATGAGTGACGGGGGGTGTTTCATTGGCATCTTAGAAGGCTTACACAATAATAATCATAATCATATTAATAACAAAAACATAATGTAATTTGGTGAAATCACATGCTTGTAAGATCACTTGTTGATAGGCAGGATTCAAGGCGCAATCTTTGTGTATCACAGTCCATTATAATCAATTTCATGGTAACAATTTAAACAACAGTAAACGTTTTTGAGTAAAATAAAAATGTAAGGAATTCAATTAACGCTTCACAGCACAGCAAGGTCAGCCAAATGTGAGAAAATGGGAGTGGCTCCTTATTTCCGTTACCTCTTATTTGTCTGCTCACAACCAAAACACATGATAGCGCTCATCTACATAACAATTAGCAAGTGACTATTAATGCAGTACACTTTTTTTTTTTTTTTTACACCCCGCATTATTATCCATAACATTTGCATAGAGAAACACTGATTAACAGCGGCATGTTGCGTTTGGCGTCGGCACACGGAAATTATCCCGCCTGTCTTGCGCATTAAAATGCTGATTGCATTATTTAAAAAGCCACCCGGTAATTATTCCCATTCTGTGTTTTACTTTCGAATAATTTCACGCAGACTTGACAAGCGATGACAGGCGCTAATGGAAATATTTTTTTTCTGTTTATGCGTGTTGAACAACTGCTCATTGGAATAATTCATATTTTCAGTTTTAAAATAATAATAATGGAAAGTCTTTTTGGTCAGAAAGAACTAAAAGTGGAGGAAACAGCTACTTGTCTTGTTAGCTACTAGCCTGCTAAGCTAACGTAGAAATCTACCTCATTATTCAGTGCTTCTTATGCACCACATCCATCTCATGATATCAAGACTTTTCTCTTGGAAAAATATGACGGTACTTATAACATTTGCACTTGTTTCTTGGGAAAAAAGAGGTCACGACCCAAATGAAAAGAAATGTGAGAAAACGTTGTGCTTTGGCAAAGCATTGTGTTGAGTTTTGGCTCTTGTGTTGCTGCCGAAGCGGTCTGAGCTATTTTTGGCGATCGGTGGCGCGGCCGTGATTCAACCGCGAGGTGTGAGTAATCCGAATGTGTCACTCCGCTAATTGTCACTCCGGCTTGGAAAAGCCATCCTCGAGGGCCCGCGAGCGCTCCTCTGACCGCAGCTTTGTAACAACGATGCTACCTCAGGGAAGGATATTCTACAACACCAAACTTGGGTAATAACCATTTTAGTTGTTCACATACATTAAAAAGTGCTTGGATGGACCCCTTTTTAGCCAGCTTCGAAGGATGAACGCTGGCATTGTCTTTCACTTTCCTTGGACTTTTTTTGTGTCGCTTATGTTGAACATATAAACTGCAATATTCGCTAATTTTACCTTGAAACCATAACCCTGCCCTTATTTTGAAATCCTAGCCCTGCATTTAAACCGTAAACTACTTTGAAAGTCTGACCATACCTTGAAACCATAACCCTAATTTGAAACTCTTCTGTGAAACACTGACAATACTTTGAACCCCCTGCGCCTAGCTTCCTGTGCTAGCTTAGCGTGCTTAACATGACGTTAGCTCAGTAGATTTTTCTTTTATACTTGCTTCTTTTTTTTTTCTTTTTTTTCTTTTTTTTACTTAATTGTGTGACTAAGCTATAAGTACACTCATCTGTTTAGTCAGTTAGAACGCAAACATGACTTAAAACATATAGCCTGTACAAAGAATCAACTTCAGTATTGTGTGATGAACAGGCTCAGAGTATTTCTGTCAAGACGACAAAGACTGCGATGCAGACTGCTGTTAGCTTTCCAACCTTGTGCTTTGATGTTTGAGGATTTCTACACAACTTTTTATGACTTTAATAAGCCTTCTCTTTTGCTTTCCATTTTTTTGTTTCCTTCTCACGTTCCACACAAGCCATAACGTTTTACTGCTTTTTTTTTTTTTTTCCTTTTTCTTTCTTCATTTTTTACTGCCACTGGGACAGAGTCAACCACGCAGCATCTTGAAATATTTCATTGTGTGTATACATTTTATTGTCACTGGCAGTGTTGGCCATACCAGATGATGCCAGCCAGGCAATGTTGACTGGCAGATGAGCAGACATCAGGAATACAAAGAAGGGCTGTTGTCACTATCTTGTTGCGACAAAATGATATGTTGCTCAGCTTCCAAAAACAGAACTGGACATTTTCTCTTGATTTCTTTCCAATTGGTCTCATCAAACACAAGGACAGAGAAAACTATGTTTTCTATTATAGTTTATAAAATAAATACCGCCATATTGATACTAATTGTTACCCTATATTATGCCTATGGTCCCAATTTGTGATAGCATACAGCCAGCGGAATCAACTGTAACATGGCTGATTTAAATTCTCTGTTATTTGTTTAGTTTGACGGTAACCTTGGCGCTGAGAGAGGCAATGATATGATGATGCATCCAAAAGAGAATAGAAAGTTTTCTCTGATTTCTTTCCACTTGGAAAGCCATAAATCCAAAAGATGATGACAAAGGGTTGTTTTCAGTATTTCACTGCGAAAGTCATGACAGTCCATAGTATGCTGCTATGCATCTAAAAACAAACAGGGACGTTTTCTCTGATTTATTTCCACTTGGATAGCTCAATGCTGCAAAAAACGACGATGACAAAGGGCTATTGTCAGTGTTACCTTGCAATGGCCAGGAGAGTGCATGGTATGCTGCTCTGCATCCAAAACAAAACATGGCATTCCCTCCCTTCATTTCTTTCCATTTCAAGCACTATATATTACAAAGACTAAATTGACGAAGGGCTGTGGTCATTATTACTTTGCAGTAGTCACAGCAGTGCATATAGTATTCAATTATGCATCTCAAACAAAACAGGACATTAAGGCTTCTTTATTTTTTGTAGCTCATTAAAAAAAAAAAAAAAAAGATCCAGATGTAGTCAGCATATCCATGCAGAGTGATTTGAACAACAACGTTGACATTTTACTAATTGCGGCCTTCACCGTGCACTAGATGGATTACACTCATTCATTAGAAACAAATGTACATTGAAGGACGAGCTAAACAGCCATGCTTCTCTAATAGGGAGGCTAATTAACGTTACAATTGTGTCCTAATGAAGCAAATAGCATTTATTGTCTGCTTCCCAATACTGAACTGTCAATCATGTTGGGATTTGTTTGGCTTAGCTGTACTGAAAACACTAGACTTCACATTTGTAGCATAATGTTGCTAATTTTGCGCTAAGCAAAAAGTAGGATTATTTTATTGCTAACACAATTTACATACCTTGGAGCAGACAAAAGTTTTGCCTTTAATAGAGGGATAGCAGGGAGTAACAACACTTTACATTAGTAGCGTCAACATTTGTGCCTGTTAAATTCAAATGAGATACAGACCACATGGTTTTAACTGTAGCTAAGTAGGTCTATACAAACTTAGCAACCAGAAACTGTCTTCTTTAGCTAAACTAGCTAACGAAGAATTTTAAATTGTGTTTTTGTTTCACTTTTTTTTTTTCTTTTTTTTTAAACTAGGCTACACATAAGTAGCATAATATTAGCATTTTTTAAATTAAAAAACAAGCAAAAGGTGTGGATTCATATTACTATATATATGAGTGCCTACCTTTATCCCCAGCTAACTCTGTTTTTGCTAACATTGCAACTAGGAAATAGCGTAATGGGCAGGCAGTAGTAATTTGGCAGAACCAATTTGGCCAATATGTTGAAATTTGGAACCTCGAGCTGGCCTCATTTGCTGAGATAGCTAACGCTAGGCAGTAACTAGGCCTCGGTTTTGTAGCATATTGTTCGCATTTTTATTAACAAGTAGCATTATTTGACTGCTAATCTGAGGACATTCTTTCGCTTTATTTCAACAGACATCACCTCTTTCTTTCTTTCTTTCTTTGCAGTCACTTTTTTGGGACCCATGTTTTGTTTTGTTTTTTTCAAGGTACCATTTTAAGTTTGACATTCCTGTTTGGCGGTGTGCTGTAAGATTTTTCAAGTACAGAATACTGTATGTGCCTTGGCTCAATAAAGTTGGTAAGCAGTGATATATATTTATTTGAAGTATATATTTTTTATTTTGGTCAGTGTTGTTTCTTGCCACTTAAGCGGCTTAAGTGTGTTAAGGTAGCGCGACAGCCGAACGACACTCATCAGAATCGCCTCCATCCTTTCCCTGTGATGATAAATGTTTACGGCACTACATTAAGAGCAAATTACCTCTCCTTCTCGAGGCTGTGTCATCGTTCATCCGTGGGGGCCGCTGTCGTAAATTTGTTTTGCAGCGCTCGGGCGGGAGGAATTAGGGGACATCTATCTTGTGGACGGGCGGTTGAAATGACGACTTGGCCCCCTGCAGGACACAGGTTGCATTGTGGAGTGACAGATTGGTGTGTCTTCTTGTTCTGGTGGTCGGTGGCGAAGGCAGGGCCACCCCTCGCGTATGACTGCTGTGTCTTCCCGCTTGTAAGCACAGATGACAGGCTCGTGTGGAGAGGCCTCAAAGCGAGTCCTCAGTGCATTCCCTAAGCAAAGATTTACAGCCGGCTTCAAACAAAATGCACTCCAATCCCCACTGAGTCTAATATTAGAGTCTTTTATTTCATTTTTCTTGTGCATCAAGGGTAGGTGATACGATAAAGAAGTAAAAGCAGGTGGCTTGTTTTTGCACAAAATTAATCTCACGATGACATATTGACAAAATAATGGTATATCTGAACGTTGGCTAGCCTTTACTATGACGTACAAATCGATGAAGTCTGTCACAAACTGATTTTTGACCAAATTGCAAGGAAAGTTTGGTTTAGAAACGAGGCACATAATGATGTATAGATGAAATAATGAGAGCTCACGGAAGCTGAGCTCAATGCCATTAACATGACATACAACTTGATGTGGTATGCCATAAAGTGATTTTTGAACTTCATTGTAAACTTTAAGTTCAGAGGCGCGGAACCTATTCCATGACTTGGCCCTAAACTTTAATTTTGACCTTGATTATTTGACCTGTTAAGTAGCAATGACGCCACAGAACCTCCATGATAAATGTCAATGTTTCTCCAGCATATTTGTAAGTTTTTTAATGAAACATTGTTTTGTTTTGGGGTTTTTTTGTTGTTGTTTTTTTGTTTTTTTCAACATTGCTTCATCTCACTAGCTCGTACCAACTACATAATCACAGTTCTGGAAAGCACAAATCAAGGCCTTTAATATGACGTATGAGTTGATGTGGTTAATTACAAATTCATTTTTGATTTTGTTGTAAGTCAACGAGAAAACTACAATTCTTATTTTGGTGGCATTTGTTCCTCTTCTTTAAAGAAATTCTCCCTGATAGTTATTTTACTTCATTTTTTACTATAATGCTAATAATACTGGGGTTTAATAAAAAGAGCTAATAAAGTGTAGCATAAAACAATAAACCACGACTATTTGTGAAAATCTGTACTTTAAATTTGAAAATATATTATGTAGGTAACGGTCAGGTAACAGCATTGAACACGACAAATTTAGTTAGATATTGGGGAATGTGAAGTTTGTCGATTTGGGATAGTCATCAAATCCATTTTAGACCAGCAGGTGGCGGTAATGTAAAAATCAGGGGGAAGAAGCTACTGTACATCTGCAGAGCTCTGTAACATCTTGAAAAATAAAGTCTTATAAAGCCAAAATTTCAGTTTCTTCCTCTGCAGATTTCAGTTTGTATTTGTTTTTTTCTGTGTAATCATGAGAACAAATCAACCAGGATGAAAATATAATTTAGGGCGTGATATAGAGGTGGGAGTAAGTCATGTGCAAGTATTAACATTCAAGCTTCAAGCAAGTCCCAAGCTATTGTGGCAAAAAAAAAAAAGAAAAAAAAAAAAAAGTAAGTCAAGTTGGGTCCCTCCCTAATAGATTTCTAGCACATGGAGTCTTGTCATTTAGTCTTGGTCAGTGACAATACACGCTTTAGCCACTTTGTAGTTACCGTAGTATCGCTACTTGTGTTAGCTGTGCTAACTTCAGTGGAGTCAAGTCAAGGAACTTGAGCTCACCACCTCTGGTAATTAACATTTTGCAAACACGCCTCACGGAGAGCGACAATGTTCAACGGGAGAGTTTAGCATTTTTAGCGACGTTTGGCCAAAGATCACTTGCCGCTCGACATGGCGTCCTCTACCTCTAATCCTGCTAAACCTTCCCTCTGAAGGTTTTTTTTTCTTATTTAGTAACATGAAATGGTCAAATGTGGCTAATGAAACGCCTGTTTAGAATAAACATTAGCTTTTACCGTACTGGATACATAAAGAGTGAACAAGGTTGCAAATGCCTCGGCGGACCGTCCTTCGCGGCTAATCCCGCTAAACCTCCCCCTGGTGGATCGCTGCAGCAGGACGGCCCCTTCCGAAGAAGAAGAAGAAGGGTGAGGCTGGGAGGAATTAACAATGGCTTAACCTTTTCATGCACACGACCCTCCACGGGGAGGGAGGGAGCGACGTTCGAGACGCCAATTAGCCACTATCGTTTGGCACAGAAATGATGAGCCCAACGTGACTCCCTTCCCATTGTTGAGGCTTCATTTCAAACCGTGTTGTCAACTACCTGGCTGTCCTTTCACAAGATAACGCTGAGATTTTAATGAGTCGCACCAAAAGCAAAAAAAAAAAATCACTTTTTAATTACCGCTAGAGCCCATTTCCTCTTGTGTAGTCCAATAATGAGGCCGTCTAGGAAATCAATTGAGTGCCCTGTGTAACAAGAGGGAGTATAGCCACTTTATTCCCTCGCACTGAAAAATGACCTCAGATCTCAAACGTTAGCATATTTTGTGCTCAAAAGGCTTAATGGGCTCAGTGTAAAGCTTTCACAATGATGTCGCTTCCCGTGTGTTCATTATTTGACGTATGAATAGCCGTTACGTCTGGACAATTAATTTCTAATTATAGTCTACTTTAATATGAACACATTTGTATGCTATTGATCTCGTCAAATGTTAACTTGATGTCTGATAGTAGTTGGAATTTGTGTACGTTTCTCACGAGGATTTTGGTTTGACTTGTATGATGATGTTATCCATGATTGCTCATGCCTTTGAACACAAAAGATTTCATGTTGATTTCGGTCAAATTCTAATTCAGGTTGGACTTTGTCGAAATAGTGTACATTAAAAGATGTAGGCTATGTTTGATTCATCCATATTCATGCTAGCAGTTGGGGCTAGTTTAGTTTTTAGCAAAAATTTAAGTTGAATTCTGAAGTGCCCAATTATTATTTTATCCTTTATCCTGTAAGGTGATGCTAAATGATGCAGGAAAGCGGTTTGAAGTGAAGATTTTTGTGATTTAGTTGAATTCCAAATATTAGCTTTTCGTTAGCCGGACTTGGAAGAATTAAACGGCAAATGATTTTGTGTTTCTGTTCTTTTATTGCGCACAAAGACACGAATGATTGGGATGTAAGGTTCTCTCATTATTTGTGATTGCTAGAACTCAAACTCACACCCAAAATCTGCATTCACTATTCCCATTCACGTTAATGACCGAATACCGAATTAACTTGAATCGGTTGCTTATTGTACTTTTCCCGAAAAATGCTTCACAGTCCAACAACGAGAAATCCAACTTGGTCAAAATGTTAAATGGTAAAGGGTGTGCACTTAAGTAGCATTTAAGCTAGCATAGGGTGTCCAAAGTGCTTTACATAGCCTCATTCATTCACTTATTTGAAAGGTTAGGACGGTTATCTATGTAGAACCAGCGTATACACCCATGTGTTGCTGTGTTAACCTGCCTAACTACCTATTTTAAGTCGACTGTGTTCACTCCCACAACGGCATGAATCCACCTTTTTACCTGCACCCCTCTACGAAAATACCAAAAGAAAAAAGAAACTCCACTAATGCTTACAGTTAGACTGCACTTGTGCTAGGCTTGCGCTGGGCTCGAAAATAGGACACTTCGTTTCTATTTTATTTCAAATCAGAACTCAGTCCTTTTTATTTGTTTTTAAATATTCAGACATGATTTCATTTATTTCCTGATTCTCAGTGAGACATTTTTAAATAAAGCCTCATGGTCAGATGAAGGTTGCTCTAAAAGCACATAAAAGCATAATAATACATTATTAAAGCAACCTTTTGGTGTATGTAATTCATCCCCTTTTAAACCTCAAATGTTTCTGCCTTTCGGATAAATTCAGTTCGCCTTCATTTTTTATTGAAATAAAAATAAAAAAGTGCGCTTGTGATCCCAAAATAATCCCCCCGCATGTGTCTTTGTTTGCCCCGTGTCGTAAACAATGCAGCCCAGGGGATGCGACTCGTATTTTATGCATTCGCACGACGACTATGACGACAATGCTGCTGCCGCTGCTGTTATTGCTGCTGCTGTGGTTCCTTCGCGCCAACACTTACACAATGCGGCCTGAGGAAAGATGGCAATAAGTCCGACAATGCCGCCTGTGGCAAAAAACCTGAGCCGCAATAATAAGACGGCATAGGACGTACACAATATGCTTGGGAAAAAAAACGTAGGATAAACATGGTATAACAATCATCGGCTCAATTAGCAAGTATGAATACATAGTGACAGCTCATGTTTTGTGATAGTAACGTATTTGGCCTACATACATTTTCTCATTTAAACTCTTGTAGTAGGCGATCCTTGTAAAAGAGTAGTTGGAAGTTTCATTGAAATTCGGATGTTGGACCAAATTCAGCGTATGACATCCTTTACTTGTTACATCATACAGGACTGTCTCAGAAAATGAGAATATTGTGCTAAAGTTGTTTATTTTCTGTAATGCAATTAAAAAAACAAAAATGTCTGGAAAAATTCTGGATTTATTACAGATCAACTGAAATATTGCAAGCCTTTTATTATTTTAATATTGCTGATTATTGCTTACAGCTTAAGAAAACTCAAGTATCCTATCTCAAAATATTTGAATATTTCCTCAGACCAAGTAAAAAAAAAAAAAAAAAGCCATATGATAAAGCCATATGATCGAAATATGATAACGATTCTTAGCTGTTGCTAGCTCGTGTAATGCTAACATGTTATCACTTTGAACTCATTTCATGTCCTGCGATAGTTTAGCCATGCACGATAGCCAATAAAATGCTCAATTATTGTCTCAAAATTGATGGTCAAATTCCAAATTGCACAAACTTGGGAATGTTGGACTTGAATACGTTGAACACTTCGATCTTTTCCAAAATGCTAACATCATAGCCACTGAACTCCTTTAAGCTCACGTGATGTGCTAACACCACATAATGTTTTTTGTTGTTATTTTTTTAAAGATAACACTACATTCAAATTCTGAATTATACAAATATGGAGGCCTTAATTTTAGCCCAAATGTATTTGATGCTATCCTTCAATCTGTTGCGATATGTCAACATGGCAATAATAAGTGTCAGACAAAAAAAAAAAATGGGGTACTGAACTCTGGTGAGATAGAAATAAAGAGACAAGCATCAGTGCGAGTCACCTCAGTCAAGTGCGTGAAGAAGAAAAGCAATACAAGAGCGCTGTCAGAAAGAATGAATCAACGGGAGAAAGTGGCCCCGAAATGGGAAATAAATCAATAGTCAAATGTCATTTGACGCCATGCCGAGCCTTTTACCCATCTCTGCGAGTCCCATCGGATTTTCCGCTCTCACCGGCAGGGCCAAACGTTTATTGAATGCCACTCGACGCGACTAAAGCATATTCAATGCCGTGTCATCACCGCATCGATTTTCGGAGCCGTGATGCGGAATAGGCGTGCGTTTGGTTCCGCGTTAAAGTTCACCGCCTGAGATTGGTTGCATCAATCTTTCGTCTATGGGCTCAAATGAGCAATTTTAAACGCGAGGGGACCTGGAAGCGTCACTAACGTGTGCTGGGCTTACTTTTTTGTTGTTTATGGGACGCTAATGCTATTCTGCAACAAACAGGCTCTGTAATATGATGGTGTTCAATAGCGTTGCAACTCAATGGTGTATTTAAATAAAGTGGAATACTATACATCGTATACATTTGGAATTCAACTGTAATTTTGTGGAAGAAATAGTGTTAAAACTGAAACTGCTATAACTCATAAGTTAGCATAGCGGGAGAAAGGATAAACAACAAAATTGCAAAGAACATCAGAATTCCAACTGCGATCATGCTATCACGTTAGCATATCATGACTGATGGAAGCAAAATCATTGCACAATATTCTATGCAATGATATACAAGTCCTAAAGGTTCTACAATTCATAATCCGACAATATATTTCCAAAAAAATACCTACTACATACTACAAAGTACATAAAAGTATAGCCTCTGAGTTGGTATAATTTGTAATTAGAAAAAAAAAAAAAAAAAAAACATAGAAACTGCTATATGTGCATGATGTTATCACATCACAGGAGATCAAAGGATAAAAACATTTGCATTTTTTGGGCCAAGACCATTTCACGAGAGATAAAACAAAATCATGTATTTGGGTCTGAATTTGTATATTTCAAAATTCAGACGACAATATTTGGGAAACAATCCACTAGTGATGCAGCTAACGACGCAATAATTCACCATGTGAATAATGTTTTTTCCCCCGACATCTTTCCACTCAGCTAATGGCCGTCATCATTCCGCCATTACTCGCCGCGCCAGACGCTAGCAAAGCTCATGAATATGTATGGCACGATTCAGCACGTCGTTAGTCAGAAGAAAATGATGTTGTCAGACACGACGGCGACAACAACAACCGCGATGATGGCGGCGATGATAACGAGGGCGTCGTAATTAAGACGACAATAGCCCGAGGCGGTGCTGACGACCCTCGCAGACGTCTGTTGAACGCAATTCGCCACTTTCAAGCGCGCACGTCTCCAATTTGGGCAAATACATCTTCCAAATGCTGTAGCGCAAGATGAAAACTATGTATTAAGTCATTTTATAATATAATACAGGCAGTGGTTATCTTGCCGTGACCAGCAACTTTCCTGCTCGCGTTAATTTGTCGTGATTTACCTCTGATTGGTCAATTGACAGAGTGAGAAATTCTTGGCCTGACTGAAGTTGTCAATGTGTTTTGACAGTGAGAATAGACCATTATGGGCATTACCAGCCTTCATATTGGGAATGCTAGCATTCCCACATATGCTATTGTGATTTTTATTGTCCACACTTTTTTTTTTTTTGCTGCCTAAAAACTCCCGCATAATACTTCCCATTTACATTGTTCAAATTTCAACTAGCTTCAAAAATTCACGCCTCCCGGGGTATATAGCGTCTGGTTCCACATTACTTACAGTATTTGCACAATTTAACATTTAATATCGACTTTTCCCCATTCATTTTCAATAGGACATTGAACTTTTTCTAAGTATCACTTTCCACGCCCACTTCCATACATATAACTTATCATCATTATTACGCTGCTCGGTGGCACAGTTGGTAAAATGCATTGTCCAGTAACCAGGAGGTCATAATTTCATAATTTATCTCTCAATTTAGTTCATAAGCATTCCACATGCATTCAGCTATTAGCATTCAGCTTTCAGCATTCCCACGCAATTTCTCCAGAAATTGCACTTAGTCTAGTAAGGTAATTGATTCATGACATTGAGATCAAAATTATGGTTTGAGGAATGTCTTAAACACACAGGTCTCAAATTCTCAATTAATTGTGCTTATGAAAGCTTCTACGACGTTGCAGAGGCTCGATAGGCGTCATATCGAGTGAAAGTAATCTTGTCGTTCGTAGCAACTAAATTGACGTTACTTTGCGATGCTAACCGCTAAGCTAAGTGCTTGCGAGGAGTGTCCGTCTCGACGATGAAAACCATTTATTTGATGCTTTCTGTTTTGCTGTTCTGGTTGTCACAGACCGGAAAGCTGTTGTTTAATTCCTGACATTGCAACAGATGTTCCTCCATGCTAAGTGGTGACAGTTTGATGTGGAAAAGAGTTGTCGCAATTTAAAAGTTACAATGCTGCATATATGCAGATACTTTTTAAAATCCATCTGTGACAGAAGAAAGCACTGCATGGCCTCTGTAAACATCAATGTGTTTGCGCTGTGTTGTATAGTTTATGTCGCGTTTAAATCCGAGGATCAGAATCACAACAAAGCAAATGTCGGCCGTGATGGATGGGCCTCGTGGAGGGATGACAGCCAAGCGATGTTTGTTACGACGACGACCTCCAGGTGACCGTTGTCGTCAAAAAAATAAATAAAAATAAAAACTTGCCGCGACAAACAAAGTCTGCATGGAGAAAAAAAATGTTTGTTTCCTCGAGTTTATTCCTCGACACAAAAGTGCAAAAAGTGCTAATTAACCTCAGAGGAAGTCATTAAAAAGTTGGTGAGGGGCGAGACGTATCACAATGTAAATCATTGTTGACGTTTTTGGCTGTGTTGTTGTTCAGTAAACTGACATACGACGACATCATCGAGCTATTTTATTTGACATAAGGGGCAAAAATAAACAGCAAGTATACTTTGCTATGTTGTTACTTCATTATATCTGCTTCCCAATAATCATAAAATTGCCTTTCCAGAACATTTTTAAGACATGCAACCACCTCAAACAGAACCAAAACAAAAAAAGAAAAATGGAGCTGACAAACCAAAGATTCAAGAAATCACTGACTTACTAGACGGACTGATGAATGTACTCAATCAGGGACACGTATCAAGGGAAAGCGCTAACATGTAAGCTTGTGTCCAAGTCCATTTGTATTAAGCGGCGTGTTGTTGTTGTGCTTTTCCCAACTGACAAGATAAATGCTGACGTTCCTGACAGGCTGAATGCAGAATGATGCTCACGCAGATGCATCGGCCCTGAGAACAGGCTGTGGACTTAATGAGAGGCTCTGTAGGACTTGGCATCGTCTAATAGGAGAGCATGTTAATGCGCTTGTGTTAGCATTCCGCTAGCTACTGGGCGAGATTAGTAAGTAAACGAGGAGAATGTTTGCACGTATACTCGGACGTACTGTACAGTTGACTGCTTGTTTTCCATCGGATGCTGTCAAAATGTCGATGCCACTCAGCAGTAGTTATTTTAACTTATAGCTTTGTTTAGTTTGTTGAGTTGACGTTAGGTTGCTGGTCCATTTGTCGGTTGGTTATTTTAATTTACTAGTAAGCTTAGTTTGTGTTGTTGGTTAGTTTGTTAAATTTGTTAGTTTATTTAGGTAGGTCATAATTTGGTGGTTATATAGTCTGTTCATCCTTTGTCAATTGGTTACTTATTAGCTGAAATTTGGTCGCGGTTATTATTAGCTAGGTACATTGATTCCTTTCTTCGTTTCGTCAGTGGGTTCGGTCTTTCGACCCTTGTCGGTTATAATTTTTTTTGTTTATTTAATCTGTTAATGAGATTAGTTTGTTAAATGGTTAGTTCATTTGTTCTTTCTTGGTCAGTGAGTTAGTTTAGGTGTTTCATTTGTCTGTTGTTAACTTAAAATGAAAGTAAGTTAGTTAGTTAGTTAGTTAGTTAGTTAGTTAGTTAGTTAGTTAGTTAGTTAGTTAGTTAGTTAGTTAGTTAGTTAGTACTTTTATCTTGTGAATATTTTTGTTTCACTCATTAGTTTGTTTCGTTAGCTTTTGACCAAATGAATGTAATCTGTAAAAATGGATTAATATTTTGTTAGTTGGTTCGATCCAAATGTGAACTCTCATATAGTTGTTTTGTTATTTGTTCATTTGTCTGTTTATTCCTTCAGATGTTCTTTTAATTTTGGGATTTTTTTTTCATTTTGGGGTTTGTTTTGAAAGGAAGGTGTTGATGTGTTCATTTAGTTGGTTGGTGAATGTGTTAGTTTGTTTAATTCATTAGTTAGTTTAATCCGTTTAGGTTTATCGGCTCTTAATGTCCACTTGCATCATCAACAAATGGAGTTGCAACATTTCCTTTTTCTTAAAGCTTGTCATGCGTGTAGCAGTTGGCACGACTGTAACTGGCATTACCGCCCCCTCCAGGACTGGAGTGAAACAGCATCACCTTGCACGTCATTATTTTCCGAATCGGACATGTTCAAGATGGTTCAAACTTGGTGCAGCTCTGCTCTAGTTGTTGCTTTGATGTAGCAGCTGTTTTGTTCCACTCATTTCTGCTTTCACAGCGAAGTAAAAAAAAAAAAAAAAAACGAGTCAAGGGAACGACAAGCCGTAAGAGAAGCAGCTTCCCGTTCAAGCGGGAGGCAACAAAACATCTTGAGGTGGTTGCAGGAAGAAGCCTGCCGGGGGGCATCCCGATAAGCCGTTCTCTGCATGTCAGTAAACATCAGCAGACTGCAGGTCAGCGCAGACGGGCAGCTGTACGCCACAGGCGCAACAGCATGTAACGCTTAGCGTTTGGCTGAACGAGCAATATAACAGGTCGGGGGAGTCGGCGCTGGTGGGCTCGCGTGGTTTAACCGACTGGGCTGATGTGTCAAAAGAGAACCGCCCGCAGCCCGGTGGGTCGCTGTCAGACCCTTATAGACGTGCATACATAATAAAGCGAGATGCTTGCTACAAGCAGGGTGGCTCTTAAGCACATTTTCATGCGTCAGCTGGAGGAGGAAGCGGTAAACACATCATTACAAGCAAGCTTTGACTTATCAGCCTCACCACTCTTGAATGATTTGATAAGATGTGCATATGTTTTCATGTATTCTATCGATTTGCTGTCATGACATCAAACTAATGGATTAGGACATAAAATGCACTAAAAAATAGTGGATGAATGATTTCTCCCTGGGTTCCAGGTGCAGTAATTGATATGTAGACTGAGCAGTATTTGCATTAGGAATAACTGAAATGACCAGCCAATGTCCAAGTCAATTAATGGTGCTGTGCATTATGAATGAGCTTCAGACTGAGTAATGTTTGCTTAGGGAAAGAGTTGAAGTTGAAGGACCAATGGTGCTGCACTCTATGACTGACAATCAGATTCCTTTATTAGTTCCAGAAGGAGAATTCACTTTTACAATCAACCCATCATACAAAATATATACATTATATAATACTGTCAAGAAAATAAATTAAAAGATGTTAATGAAAGTACTTAATTCAATGAATTGATTTCTATAGTGATTCTGAAGGGTTTTCCCACGTTGTCATGAATGTCAAGTTATGAATGAAATACTGTCTGCAACTTGATCAAATCCACAAAAATCTACTGAGACCTCCTGGGGGGGAGACAAACAAATTAACCGAAGTGCACCACAAAAACCCACACCAAATCCCGGGCGAGCCCCCATCTTATGTGCTGATGTTAGCTAGGCAGGTAAATAAACGTACTGCAAATGGGTCAAATGACCGGCAAATCATTGGTACTATATGTTGTGATTGACAAAGTCAACTGACCAATATTCAGTTTATGCTCATACTGTGGGCGTGTATGTGTGCGTAAAGGAAACAAAGCAGCACCAGTGCAGCTTCCAAAAGCGTTTCCCGGCGGTGCGCCATGCTCCAGCTATTTTCCATCCGTCCGGCGTTCCGCTGAGGAATTGTTATCTGCGTTGGCAGCCAAACGCAGAAAGGTCAAAACGAGCACGCCGGCGCCTGCGCCGTCGCAACGCCACTGAAGAGAAGTGGATGAAAGGATTCTATTGAAGCTTCCATTGAACTGACTGAGGGCTGCTTTTTTTTTTAATCAGTGTTCCTTTGGTCCATTTGATTGTTCTGTAAACGGCAGTTACAAAGCGAGATTGCTTTTTAAAGTGGAGCCACTTCGTCGTCAATCTGGCTGGCGTCATCAAAGTTGTTTTTTTTAAATGTGAAATAAAAGTCACAGTCTCGATTAAAAACCATCACCGCTGATCATGAAGCATGACAAAAGTGGAAAAATATGAATATCTGCACAGCATAGCCATTCAAAATGAATGGCGAATTAAACACTAACCGGCTGATAGATGAACGAGCTAGCCAACAACTCACATACAAACATACTAACTATTTAACTTGCTGTTAAATGGACAACCTAAGTAAGTAAATAAATAAATAATCAACTAACTATATGATTAATCACACAAGCTACTCAACAAATGACGATACAAATGATACAAATGACAATGCTCATGGAAAAAATGACAAGCAAGCAAGCTAAGTAACTAGGTTAACGAATTTATTAAATAAGAAACTAACAAAAAAATATTAAAGGGACTTTACTTATTTAGCCATTTTTGGCAGTCAAACATTAATATTTTGTCTATAATTAATATGATACTTTCATTATTTTTCACGTACGTTTAGTAGCTTTAAAAACACACTTTGCAACTTGCTGTCGACTGAAAATGACATCACAAGGGGCTCAGGTAACCAATCACAGCTCAGCTTGTGAATGTCACATGACCAAACCTAGAAAAACATGTGAGCTGTGATTGGTTACCTGAGCCCTTGTGATGTCATTTTCAGTCAACAGCAAGTTGCAAAATGTGTTTTTAAAGGTACTAATTGTACATGAAAAATCATGAAAGTATCAAATTAATTATAGACAAACTTAACTTTTTATTGCTATAATGGGCTAAATAAGTGAAGTATCCCTTTAAATATAAGCAACAAATTTGTGCGAAAAATAAATAAATTTACATTCAGTCAAAAGAAATTTGCAAAACTAGATTTACAAAATGACCCAAATACATGAAAATGTAAAAATGATGATATTGAAAAAAAAAAAAGCAATTTTACAAATTTGTCAAAATATTTAAAGAAATAAAAAAATAGCTAGTATGGAAAATAATCTCCAGCAGTAAAAACTAATTTACAAAATTAAAAACAAATTTACAAAAATTATAAGATTTTTTTTTGAAATAGTTTTTTGTGAAAGTAACATATTACGTAGAAGTACACATTTGTTCTTTTGATGCCCAACAACAATTGCAGGTACAATCACAATATAATACACTTCTTTTTTTTTTTGGTTTAATAGGGATAAATGTAACTTTTCCAAAATTCAATGGATCCTTGGAGGCGACGCAACTTGTGATCAGCGTTTAACGCTCATCATGAAAAGCGGATAATGGCCTGGCGTCGCCAAGCCAGCGCGGTCACGCTGCGTTTTAAGAGCGATAATAAAGTGTTCCGAGAGGAGCCACTTCAAACTCGGGCCGGCTCTCGACGACCCCGCCCCCGCCGACGTCGTAATCAGTTTAATTCAAATGTCACGCTGGCGGGGGCTTTTCCCGTTGGTTTGCTGGGCCGAATCGAGGCCGTCGGTCCGCCTGTAAAAGGTAATCAAGGCAGCGCTGTAATTATATCCTTCAGAGGACCTTTTTTTTTCTTTCTTTTTTTTGCGCAAGAGCTTGCAGGCACTTATTGGAAATTTGCATTTGTAATGACTCCACTTTCCCCACTGCGCTTGCTCTGTTGCGATTCGCAATAAACAAAACAAGCGTGCCATGCCAGAGCGCCTGCAGCGGGAAATCAATAGGGAATTGTTTCTTTTTTAATCAGCTGATACTTGGATCGAGGGGTGGGGGGGGGTAAGCGAAGGGAATCGCGGTTTGGGCGTGTTGTTCGTCAGCAAAGTTGTTGCTAAAAACCTCGATTCATTCTGCCAAGCTGGCGTCCAAATCAGCAACGTGGAAATTCAACTTGCGTGTTTTCATATTCAAGTTTCTTTCTTGATTTTCAACTGACAGTTTTTAAACAAGATTTAAATGTAGCCTCATTCCATTATTTCCCCCCTTGATTCTCTGACCAAAATTGTGCTTGTGCACGTCAGTGAGGGGAAGGACAACAATTCATAAAGTAAACAAACTTGCAACAGTTAGCAATACTAAGTTAGCATTGTGAGCATTAATGATAAAAGGACCGGTAAAAGTTGGCTCAGAACGTTTCAATTGGTGCCGTGACCCGGATTCCAACCGGAGTTGCTACATGGCTTATTGGTAATACAGTTAATAAAACTAAATGTATCTGTTTCAAGTTTTATTTATTTGGAAAATACAATGGATTAAAAATCAAAAAGAGGTGAGAAATTTGTGTGAAAAGACGTGGCTATCTCGCAAAAAATTTGAACATTTTTCTCAAAAAATGAGTTTTATTCTTGAAGGAAATAAAACTTATTTGTTGCCCTGAAAATGTTTTCATCATCATTTAATTTTTATTTTATTTTTTCTTGAAATAATACAATTAGACGGGCAGTGATTTAATAGGCAACTCATTGAAATTAATCTACAACTATTTTGATAATCAGTTAATTGTTTGAGACATTATTTAACAAAAAATTGTCCAAAATTCGAAGAATTTCAACCTCTCAGCAGTAAAGATTCTCCTGTCCCATCTTTGTGTTTGTGAGACATTTGTAAATATCTGCTTTTACATTGGAAAACTCTGATAATTTTTTTGACAGATGTAAGGGATCATGCCATTTATTAGATCAAAATCAATTTATGTCCTCCATTTAAATTAAGGGATTTTTTAATCCAATTCATTGATTAATCAAAAAATAATTGACAGATTAATCTTTTTTTTTTTTATTATTATTAATTAACAATTTTCCTGGAGGAAATAAAACGTGACTTCACACTATCCAAACCGATTACTTTTTCCTACTCTTTTCTTCAACTTACTTTCTTATTTTTGGGGGGAAACGTCTCTCTGCCATTACCTTTCACACAGAGCAGCATTAAAGCGGCTGCTTAGGAGCCACAGATCCATTTGAAAGCTCCCGAGAGTCAGGCTTTAAAATCAATTCAGTCTGGTTGCCTGCAGCGAGGTCATCAGGTGGCGCTGTTCTTCCCGCACACGATGATAATTCTTCGGGTCGCCCGTAATAACGCGTCAGAACACCCTTCACCCGTCTGAATCGCACCTCATATGAATCCCATCCTGAGGCATATTTAACTGTTACGTCTCTATAATGACTTATTCAAATGGGCAATGTGTGGTGGTGGGGGGGGTAATGATGACATAGGAGCCCAGCGGGACTAAATTGGATTCTTGGGGAAACGAACGCGAGTGTGGCGTGACGGATGAGGTCAGAAAGTGGGTCAGAAGCGCAGGTTGCTCGGCTGCACAAGTGGGCCGGGACTCCGAGACGGAGGACTTTGTGCGCCGTGACAAATGACCCGGACTTTGCAGACTCCACGGCTTTTCCTCTACGCTTTTTAACACTTCAACTAAATCTGCAGTAGATTAAATCTGTAGTAGACCTTCCCCATTAGAAAGAATGGAAATGTCATATCTTCCAGTCCCCCTTAAGAAAAACTTTTTTGTTGTGACTAAGTCAGCTGCAGTAATTTTTGACCCTTTTTTTTTGCAGAGGATAAAGAATATATTCCAGTGAATATTATTTTATTGCCTGTTTAGATCTATTGCGACACCATTTTTGTTCCTTATAGCAGCCTTAACACTGCTATGTTAGCCCGTCTATGGTGTTTCTCATTATGTGTTAACATTAGTGTAGGAATAATTGTAAATAATAAGTTATCATACATTTGCTGCAATGAAGAACTGCTTCTGCTTGCAATGAAGATGCACTCACATTCACATAGCCTACCCATATATGTTATCTTATCATATGTTTACTGCAATGAAGAACTGCTTCTGTTTGCAATGAAGAATGCTTTGCTCTGTTCCCACTCACATTCACATAGCCTGGCTATTTGAAGATGACTCAAAAAGCTGAAGAACCACAACAGCTAACGCAGCAGAATGGTTCGAGCCAGTCTGCTGAGGTCGCCTGTTTTCTGTTAAGAAATAATTGCAAACTTGACCACACATGTACTCAGCAATCTTCCACTCACATGCACAACATATAGACAAACAAGTACATTGTGTTGCAACTATGTCTTGCATTTGCATTTTTAGGGTTGGAACACCCATGTAACTAGGGGCGTGGAAAGGGCGTGGAAAACCAAATAAATAGAGAGGGTGAGGAAAGGAATCTTCAGAGAGTGCAGGAGTGAATTGTATCAGTCAGTTCCTCTCCTCTCTCCTCGTGAGCCCTGAACTGAGTGTCTTCTCTCCTTTTTGTGTCGTGTTTTAAATCGGCTATTTTTATCTACCCATCCCCCAAAAATGGCATCACTTCAACAACAAAAAAATCTCGTCAATTTATTGAAAACTAAAAAATGAAATTGACAAAAAAAAAATTCTCCTTAAATATATAAAATAATAAGAAAATAAGATCAATGAAATAATTAACTCAATAATATGAATAAATAATATTAATACATAAAGAGCGGCACGTTCTTGACTGGTTAGCATGTCCGCCTCCCAGTACTGAGGACTCGGGTTCGAGTCCAGGCTCCGGCCTTCCTGGGTGGAGTTTGCATGTTATCCCCGTGCCCGCATGGGTATTCTCCGGCCCGAAGCCAGCTGGGATACGCTCCAGCGACCCTTGTGAGGAAGAAGCGGTTAAGAAAATGGATGGATGGATTAATACATAATTCATAAACTAAAATAATGAAATATATACAATCAAACATAAACTAATGAAAACATGTCCAAAAACAAATCATCCTTCAAGAGCACCAACTGCCGTGTTGCTGTATCGTGCACACGGCAGACATCTTGAGGCCACCAAAGAAAGAGCCTTGGAAGACCTTGAGGAGGGTCGGCGGCGGCGGCGGCGGTGTGGGGATGCGTGGGAATATTATCCGGCGGGGGTCAGAAGTCGAGCGGCTCGGCGCGTGAATATTCATCACTTTCACCCTTAAACTGTACCGTGATTAATTGAGCCTGCGGTGTGAGTCAAATATGAATGAGATGCTTTCAAAAGCCCAAACTCTCAGGGACACCTCGCGCCGTCCCACGCGCTCATCTTTCATGCCTGACGCGTCTCCGCGCAAGCTGCTTTATCTCGCTATGCTTTTATGCAGGTAGGTGTGTGTGTGTGTATGTCTACCTGTAAGAATGTGTGCACTATGAACACATCACATGCACTTACCCAACAAATTTGGGGGATTTTTGAGCAATTGTTTATTAAAGGCATTCCCCAACTTATGAAGATTCACTTCACAAACATTTCAGACATACATTGCAAACAACACATGACCAAAGCCAGAAAATGAGCAACTGTGATGTCATTTTCAGTCGACAAGTGGCAAAATGGCCGCCCCTGAGATGAATAAAATCAGGTGGATTTTACTGCTTAGTTCAACACATAAAACATACTGTAAAGAATTGTTTTCTTACCCTTTGCTTCCCCTGGACTGTATGAAGGTTTTAAATTATTATAGCATTTATGCTAATTTCCTTTAGCCCATTGATGGTGCTTTGCATTATTATGTTAGCTTTAAGCTAGCAGACATTTGGTTATGGTTTGGTTGAACATTTTGGGGTTTGCTCATCATCATCATTATTATTATTATTATTATTATTATTATTATTATTATTATTATTATTATTATTATTATTATTATTATCATATATAAGATGGATAAAAATGTCCCTTATGGAGGGGGGGCTTAGAGGAATGGTTTTTTTTTTTTCTCAAATGCAACTATTTTCTTGTGGACAAATACAACTTTACCCTCTAAAGAATGTTATTTGTCTCTCAAAACAAAAAAAAATCCCTGAAAAAATCCTCCAGCAAAATGTTACTTTATTCTCTAAAATATTACTTGTTGTTTTTTTGTTGTTGTTTTTTTCACTTTTTCTACAAAACTTTTTTTTTTTTTCTTAAAGGGCTTGAATCTAGTTTTCTTTCCTATTCTATTTTTTCATGTGACCCCCAACCCTTGCAGAAGTCGACCGGCATGTCTGAACAGATTGTTATTTGAATTTTAGCTGTGTACTGTATGAAAGCAGCCTAAGAGAACTTCCCCTTGATACCACACACGCACACACACAGTGTCCGCTCCAATTCCTGTGTGTGTGCGTGTGCATGTGCGTGTGTGTGCGAGCAGATTTGATGGAGGGTCCACTCCAGTAGGGAAGCCGAGGGAAATGCATCACTCTAAATAAGAGTGCTTAGAGTTGGCAGCGAGGCTGGCAGGGCCCTCGTGAGGACTGTGGGCGGACAAATGCATCGCACACGCGCGCACACACAAACAGACACACAAAAAGACGCACGCACGCGGCGCAACCTTTAGCCGGGATAAAGAGGATAATAAGTCAGAGGCGGCGCTGGATGCGGGCCCAGCAGGTGGTCTCCATCCTCAGAGCGGGTTGAGAGTCTTTTGGTCTTCCGCCATCATGGAGGAGTCAGTGAAGAGGAGACGAATCCGGCCCCATCCACTAAAGAATGCCCCATATAGCGATGTGGCCATTTTGTAGTGTTGAATTGATGTGTAGTGAGTACAGGTTTTATGCCCTATAGTGACCTCAGTATACCCTGCAATGTATCTTAGAAAGCAGGGAATAACCGTTGGTCACTAGAAAGGCAAAATGTCCCATTATGCACTGCGCCGATACAAAATCACCTAACTACACTCTAAAGAGAGAATTGTTGAACCAATTGAAGATTAAACAGAGAATTGTTGACCCATTTAATAAAATTGTTTTAATTGTTAACATATGATCGAATTAAATTAATTCAAAATGATATATTAAGTTTTACTTTATCTGTTTTTCAATTGAGTTGTGGAGGTTATAGGTGACGTTGATAGAGGAAAAGTTGAAAATTATATTTTGGTCTCATTATTTACGTCACAAAACAATTTTAGCAGGGGTATGTCGACTTTTTATAACCTTGCTCTCGCAAGATGAATTCTCGAGTTCACAAACTCCGGAGAATACATCTTGTACCGCTCCTGTTGATTTCCACCGATTGGTTCGGACCAATCACAGAGTGATATTGTGTTTGGGGCGGGACATGCAACTGTGACGAAAACAAGGAAGCCAGCGCCGACGCCGGAGATAACAAACAAACCTAACATGGACGAAGGGATGGTACAATTAATTCTGTGCTCGCAGATTTACTCACCGTTTCCTTGTTGAATGTTGAACAGCGAGAGGCGCTTCGTGAATTTCTAGCTTGTAAGATGTTTGTGCTTTTCCCCCCTTCGACATGAACGGAGATGACATTTTCACCCGGGGGCCATGATTGGTTAAAACAAACTTGTACAATGTCGCATCGTCCAATCAGCTCGAATTAGTGTACAGAATGTCACGACTTTCCCGAGCAAAATACCGTCGAGAGGTACAAGATGGATATTGCGGAGAACTCACTGTCAGTGAAGCACAATATCCATTTGGCGATAGACCCTTACAGTGTGATGTCACATTGAAGTGCGCCCCTTGTGGTCGAGTGCATAATTGCAAGTGTATTAGAAAACAATCAGTGTGACTTAGAAAATAAGTCAAACTGTTGATAAATCAGTAACCAATGCTATGGTGAACTTGTGCGCGGCCGACGGATGCTCTAATGGCTCAAAGAGAGATGACATTGTTCTTTCGGCTGCCGGCAGTGATTTTAAACCAGGCGGAAGACAGTGAGGAGTGAAATACGAGCACGGTGGCAAGCGAGACTGCGAGCGAAACTACGACGCAACTGCTTTGCACCCACAAAAAGTACGAGGATATGCTCAGATCATCAGGTAGTTTTTCTCTTTTTCATATACAGCTGGTCATAACCTCTGATTGTAAAATTGAGGCAGACGTGATGAATGAGCCATTTCTTTAGTGAAACAATCGTACTTTTTTTTTTTTTTTGCATGAGTATTCAAGTCATTTTGAACAAAAAGTTAACGATTTAACACGATTATTACAATTAACACTTTAACTCTGGCTTGATTTCTGCTGAGGAATGTGTAGTAAACGTGCGGTCTGTTTGTTAGCAGCTAGCAAGCTAGGATAACTCGAAGACTTCGATATACAGCAAGATGACACAAACGGACACAAACGATTTAATGAATGACAATTTATACCATGAAAGTAGTGATCTACGTACTGCTTCAACCAAAAACAACATACCTTAAGCTTCCACTTCCACTTTTCCCTCCAACTAACTCAATTTTTTTTGTAGCTAGCGGCTCCAAACGACTGGTTTCAATGATTCACAGTAATGTAGTGTCCTACTCGGGATGTTTTTTTGTGACACTGGGCATATTTCCCACCTTTTAACGAAAACGCTCGCCGGAAATCAAGCTCTCTACATTCATTTGTTATCGGATGTTTGCCCTCCGCGAGGCGCAGCGGAAGCTAAGCGGTGACGTCAGCTGGAAGGCTCTATTGCCAGGTTAGATTTTTTATACCAACAACAAAATGCAGCTGCCCATTCTTGCAGCGGTTTTTTTTTTTTTTTTTGTAGTAATGTACTCTCAAACAATTCTTCCATCCATTTTCGACCACCAAGCATAAATACATCCTTTTTCCTCCCCTTATCCTGTTCCTAAATGTCCGTCCATCTGTTTTCTTCCACTTATCCGGCTCTAAAAATATCTACCCGTGCTTTTCTACTACCAGTCACACTCTCAAACATCCATCCATCCATTTTCTATCCGTTCTTCCACTTTTCGACCACTTATCGCATTTTCAAACAGCCGTCCATCAATTTTCGGCCACTTATCCCAATCCCAAGCATCCATCCATCTATTTGCTACCTGTTGATCCTGCTCACAATCATCTACCGACTACTAGTTCTACTTACTTCTGGATATCACAGTGCAGAAATGTGTCGGAAAAGAAAAATGGCGGCAAGCTAGCGCCGCCATTAATAGTTGGGTGCCTGCGGCTAGGGAGGTCCCGTTTCCCCCCCATGAGTCTTGCATGTAGGGAAGTGATGACCTTTTTTTCCCCAGGCGTTTCGGTGCTTCATCACTGTCTGGCCAGGAAACGTTTCAGCGCCAAGCTAGGGGCCAAAGATAAAGTGGACGGCTCTATCCTGGGATCACCCACCCCCACCCCTGTGCTGACTCGGGCGACCTGTCCCATTAAGTGCTGGGTCAGCAGATAGCAGGGCGTTCACCTTTGCTACCACGTCGTCCTCGTTTGAGAGGGTAAGCCCAGTCAGCATCTTTTCTCCCACTACACACAACTTTTCATTGAACAATATGTTGTATCCGCCATATTGATTTTGAATAATAGTCCAAATCCACTTTTATACAGACACAACAAAACATACTGGGAAAGTTTATCCTGACTTGATTTTGAATGGTATTCACTCATGTTGTAAGAAAACGCACACTGACACTGGTACACTGGTATCATTAGCATAGCAATGAAAATTGCCCAAGGACAGAGCCTTGAGGCACTCCTTGATTGAGTGGGGGAGGAGTGGAGCTGGAGCAGTTTATAAATGACAAACTGTGTCCTGTTGAGAGCTCTTGAAAGCAGTGCAGGTGGTCAGAGAGGTGGTTAGGATGGATTGGCAGATGGTGTCAAAAGAAAGTTTTTTTTTCAGTATGCATCTTATAGGGCAGGGGTGTCAAACATAAGGTCCGAGGGCCGGATCAGGCCCGCCAAGAGGTTTAATCCTGGTACGTGAGACGCTTTGTAAAGTAAAAACAAAATTGTAATGTTGGACCAATTCGTCAGCCGGCCAAAATCAAAACATAAATTCATAATTTCACAAGAGACGTCAGATGAGTAATGCAACTTGTACACGGAATCATCTTGGATGTCATTATTTTACACAAAGTTACGGTTTGCACAAAAAATATGTTTTAAAAATCAGAGACCGACATAATCGTGTTAAAGACGACACAAATTCAATTACTGGTAACACAAATACATATGACAAGGATTAACATTTTTATAAACTTCATTAACTGTACCACACAATGCATTCTGGGAACAATATATATGCAAAACAGGTAGATTGTAACACGTCCGGAACTATACAGGCAAGTGTTTTTTAGAACAGTATGATTACAGTTGAGCTCCGTAAATTAGGGCTGGCCCAAAAATAGCGAAAATCTGTGTATAATTGACAGCAATTGTTAAGTTATATACCATTATTTTACCGATCCGGCCCATTTGGTAATATATTTTCCTCCGTGCGGCCCCTGAGCTAATATGAGTTTGACACCACTGCTGTAGGGTTTCATCGAGCTCATCATCTGACATATTCTGGGGGTGTTGGGTGGCTAGTAGCAACTGCTCTTACCAGGATCTTGTTGAGGTTTGAAAATCATCCAGAAGTTATTAAAATCAGGATAACTCAGGCTGGACTGTCCATCTGGCATACAGGGCAGATGCCCGGTGAGCCGACGCAGTGCTTTTTAATTATTATTTTTCTTGCATTTGATTTTACCCTAAGAAACTGGCCCACAATTTAGAGGGACCAGTCCGTTAATCCATTTTGAAGATAGATAGCAAACTGTAACATCATCAATAAACATCAGTTGGTAGAACTAGGGCCGATTTATTTATTTATTTATTTATTTTGTGCCAGCCCAGTCCTGTTTTGAAACAAGTGTCACATTTTAATGAGACATTGATGATGTCAGCACAAAGTGTAGTCAGGTAGAGCTTTACAAGGAGTGTGGGCAAGGGAGCCAGGCAGCAGGTTGAGGCTTTGGCCCTGCTGACCAACTTGGTGACATCAACAGGGGCGAAAGGAGAGAGGAGGATGCATGGCAAGAGTGACAACCTCTGGCTGGGATGAGGGAGGAGCCAGGTGGTTGACCTTTGGCAGGTTTGGAGAGGGAGCAGTGTTCTTGCTGGTGGATGGAGTCCATTTTGCCTTTTGCACAATATCTCACATCTGCATTCGTTCAAATGGTCGAACCTTATTGATTTCAACCCATTTCAACAAATTACAATCTGGCACTTTTGAACCCTATCACTTTTGAGTAATCGCCATCCTCACTGAAACACACCACCGTTGTTGAACTTTATTGATTTTGACGTCGCAAAAACAACAACAAAACACTCCAAAAGTTGATCGCTGTTGATTTTTTTTTTTTAATGGTATCACGTATCCACTGTCCACTTTTGAACCCAATTGATTTTGCATTGATATCGCATGCACACGCACACTCACAGAGAAAGTTAAACCCTATTGATTTTGAATGACACAGCAGAAACAATTAAACACACGCTGGCTCTTTTGAACTATTGATCTCGAATAAGATGCCCACTCTAATTGCAGCGCAGCAAAGAACAAAAAATGATTTCGTCCTTTCTCGTCTTCTTCAGCTGTGTTTTCATTTTTCGTGTTTACGCCCCCACACACTCACTCTCTCTCGCGCACTGGCGTTTGACAAATGAGCAGGAAGGTCATTAAGAAATGTCATGGGCGTCATTACGAGACAGATAATCACAGCGGCCCGCTTCCAAAGTCAAAACTGCGGGGTCTTTTTTTTTTTTTTGTTTTGTTTTTATTCGCATCGTTAGGCCGGGACACAACATAGCGTGGCTGACACCAGCATTAGCGCCTGATGCACAGCGCCACCGCAAAAAAAAAAAAAAAAAAAAGCATTTGAAACGTTCTCCCTAGCGTGGGACAACTTGTCGTTAAGTTGCTGATGATTACAAATGAACTAGCTGTTGCGTCGCTAATGATAAACAATTAAAATTGCCACCTAGCCATCCAAATGAGCTAAGCTAGCAGACAAAATAGTATGTGCCTTTGAAAACGTTGACAACTTTCAGTGTACAAAAAGTACATAATGGAAACATCAAAGCCAACTAGTCCACAAAACTAACATCAAAGACAATTTGGTCTTAAATTAACCTAACACGTTTTTGTAAACTATAAATTCAGCTGTTAACTATATGTACTTTGGTCAACATCAAGGATAGTTTAGTCTTCAATCATGTCTCTTATGTAGTAAACATAAAAAAAAAGTCATCAGTAAATGAACATCAAAGACAATTGTAATTATGTTTTTGGTAAACAAAAAGATTTCATCTTCAATTAACGTAACGCGCTTGTTTTTGTAAACATCATAGGCAATGTTAGGTCTTCAGGTGACATTTTTTTAAACATCAAAGACCTTTTCAGTTACCCCTATACAAACTTAAAAGAACGTATACTTTTTAGTTAACTTGTTTATTTTTGTAAACATTACGACAACATGTTAAACACAAAGACAATTCGGTCTTCAATTAACTAAATGTGTGTCTTTGTAAAATCAAAAACAACGTAGCCTTCAGTTACTGCTTCTGTAAACATCACACAAGGTACAATTTTCCGTTTTGTAAACAAATATTTAGTGTTCATTAAGCTAACATGACTGTTTTTGTAAATATAAAAGACAATTTACAGTGTCCAACCATCCTGACGTATATGGTTTGTAGCCAAAGATAATTTAGCCTAATGTGCGTGTTTTGTTAATGTCAAATATAGAACGTCAACAAACAAAACACTTATTTCTGAAAATAAACTCAATTTAATCAAAGGATAATATTTACAGGTTTTAAATCAACATCAAAGACAAGTTTGAGCCTTCAACAAACCTATATGTGCAGGTTTTTGACAACATCAAAGACAATTTAGTTAGTCAACGAACCTAATGTAAGTTTTAGGTTTTTTTTTAAACATCACAATCATTTATTTTTCAATAAACCATAACTACATGTTAGTACATCAAAGGATTGTCTTTGATGTCTTCAACGACCCATACGCGCTTCCAAGACATCAAAGACCATTTAGTCTTTATTTCATTCATCTAAAGTGTGTGTTTTTGAAAGCATCAAAGACAATTCGCGGTCTTTAGTCAAACCAGAACGTACAATGCTCTGTGAATATCAAAGGCAATTTAGTTTGATTTGTTCTCCTTGTATTAATGCCCTGGCTGTATAGTTGATGCGAGAGTGGCAACAGGCGGGACATAACGGGCCCTCAATGCCTGATTCGGGCCCCCGTCCACCAACCTGTGCTCCTGACCTACTTTTCCGGCCTCATCCGTCACGCTGAAATCGTCCCCCCATGAATCCCATTTATCGCTCCCGGCCTTTTTTTTTTTTATTTATTTTTTTTTATTACCAACCATCCACTCCGACATTTGAATATTTCATCACGGCGGCGTAGCGCTTTCAACACGGAATGTGATTTAACCGCGGCGGCGGTACACGCGAGTGACAGCGTGATTATTGCTGTCAAAAAGTGATGCATGGCCCGTGCCGTAACACGGAGCGATGAGACGGGAGCGCGACGGCCCTCGCGACTCGTAAATTTCCCGCGCAAGGAGGGGGAGAAAAAACTGGCGTTTGTTTTCCTTTCTTTTCCAGATTGATTAGCTGATCAGGAAAGCTAATTCACTAGAATAGTACTAGTTGGAATTCTAGTGAGCAGTACGTTTCAATAATTTTATGAAATCAAATACAATTTTGAGACAGGATTACAATTAAAATGTAACTTACAGTGTGCATTCCAACCCTGATATTCAGCCTTCCATTGATCAAATAGTGTACATGATAAATTTGAATATAAATGTGTTAAAAAAAAAAAAAAAACTAATCCTAGTTTAAAACTGTGACATGAAATTCTAACCCTAGTTTAAATCCTTTCTTTGAAACTTGACGTCACACATCTTGACGGTTCCATCCATCATCCAAAATTGAACGACATAAATTGTGAGCCCATTTTGAAACCCTAACCCTCGCTAAAAACAGTAACTACTAACCTCTAAGACAAGTTTCAAATAACATATTTGTTTTTTATTTGAAATTAAACTAAAGTTTTTACATTTGCCTTTTTGTAATCCTTAAAGCCGAAGTCAACAAAAAATAAATAAAAATGGTGAATATATGACCTCATGTAGGAATAACTGTAAATAAGTTATCATATATTTGCTGCAAAGAAGAATTGCTTCTGCTTGCAATGAAGAATGCTTTGCTCTGTTCCCACTCACATTCAGATAGCCTGGATATTTGAAGATGACTCAAAAAGCTGAAGAACCACAACATCTAACGCAGCAGAATGGTTCGAGCCAGTCTGCTGAGGTCGCCTGTTTTCTGTTAAGAAATGATTGCAAACTTGACCACACATGTACTCAGCAATCTTCCACTCACATGCACAACATATAGACAAACAAGTACATTGTGTTGCAACTATGTCTTGCATTTGCATTTTTAGGGTTGGAACACCCATGTAACTAGGGGCGTGGAAAGGGCGTGGAAAACCAAATAAATAGAGAGGGTGAGGAGAGGAATCTTCAGAGAGTGCAGGAGTGAATTGCATCAGTCAATTCCTCTCCTCTCTCCTCGCGAGCGAGTGTCTTCTCTCCTTTTTGTGTCGTGTTTAATTCATGTCAAACAGGTAACCCTGACACCTCACTAGTCTAAACATGAAATTCTGATTAATATTACATTTGTGGAACATGAGTTATGCAGCAAAATCCAGCCGTTTTTATCCATCTCAGGTGGCGACTATTTGCTGTCGACTGAAGATGACATCAATGTTGCTCAGCTCAGGCAACCACCAATCACAGCTCACCTGTTTTCTGAAGCTCAAGTAACAACCAATTACAGTTCAGCTTGGTTCCGATTTCCTGCTTTTGCTGCTTGTGGCCATCGCCCCGGGCGCAGCACAACCACTCTATTTGCTGTCTAAATTATAATCACACAAGTGTGCTTTACGTTAGCATTAGCATATTAATGTCTTAACCGCCCCCGTGGAGATTTGGAATAACTACACTTGAATGCAAAACCTTGGTTCTAGTTGACCCTCAAGCGGTAAGAAAAATTCAAAAATCTATTCATCTTCAAACGTTCAAGGATTGTTGAATGCCAAAGCAAAAACCCAATTCAAAAAAAAATAAAAAATAAAGTGGGACACGGTGAAATACCCTTCACAGTGGCAAGGCCATATGAACTTCTTTCTATTCGGCACTTGAGCAAAAAAAAAAAAAAAACATCTTCAAAATGTTCAAGGCTTATCAAATATCAAAACAAGAACCCTATCTACTTTGAATGCCTTTAAAAAAAATGGCACATTATAGTGTTCAATTCCTCTTTATTTAAGATTATTGAATGTTAAAGCAATAATACATGTTTGAAAATATAGTGTCATTATAGTCAAACGATTCATGGTGGAAATGCCAAACAATCTAATTTCTATTCGGCACTTGAGCAGTAGTTATTTCATATTGATCATTATTGAATGTCAAATGGTCACTATTGTTTAAAATCGAAGTGAGAACCTTTTTTTTTTTTTTTTTTTAAATGGCACAAATACCTTTCCCAAATGTCAAACCTTATGCCTTCTATGCGGCACTCGAGCAGTCATTATTTCAGAACAGCGTCCTCGAAGGTCATCACGACGCTTGTGACCTCAACAGAAAATGGGCAAAAACAAAGTAGTACACTAAAATCCAATCCTTCACAGTGGAAATGCCACAAATTCTGGTTTATATTCTGCACTCGAGCAGTATATATTAAAAAGAAATATTACAACTTTTGAGAAGGAAGGAACGTCACCAAACATGCAGGTAGTTAGGATCCACTTTTAGGGAGAAGGGGTGTCAGCTAGAACTATGCTATGCTAACACTCAGCTAGCATTTAGGGGTTAAAGGTCTCTGGCAGAAGATGTGTTGTTATTGTTGTTGTTGTTGTTGTGCAGCTGCAGCCCGCCTGCGAGCGTCGATCGATACCGGCGGATACGGGCCATGAGGGGGGCCGCCCGCCTTCCCCCCTCTCGGCCCCCGGGGGAGTCAATCACATGGTCACATGATCAATACTCAACGTATTTCACCTTTATTAGCTTTTTTTTTTTTTTTTAATGCTTGAATGCAGAATAAAAATAAGATTTAGAATTTCCCCTGCAACAGTACTTGATTGTATTGATGCCATTTTTTTAATGAACAGGATTTTTGCATGGACATTTAATAATCCTTTAATGTTAATGTTTGCAGATTACTGTAATTGAACACTTGAACTGCTCGAGCCCAGAATAGAAGCAAAAAGGTTTGGCATTCCGATTTTGAAGAGTACTTTACTGCTACAGTACCACTTCTTTTGAATAGATTGTAGTTGGAGTGCCGAATAGAAACCAGGTTTTTTGACATGTTCACACAAAGAGCGGCAGGTTGGAAGCGCACGATGAATAATGGTACAGTTAACACAAGCCAAATGTGTGCAGGTTATATTCTTAGAGGCGGATCAATAGAGCCCAGCTCACAACCCTAGCGGGGGTTTACCGCCATTGATGCGTCTGGGCCTGCAAACTGCCTCAAAAGAGAAAAGGGGTCAGGTGACAGAACTGTTTCAGCGCCAGGAAAATGACTGCCAAAAGAAAGTTAAGATTACAGGAGGACAGGAGGGGAAAAAAAGTATGAGACAGAGGCTGAAAAGAGGAAAAAAAATCAATACCTTTTATGACTTTGTTTTTTACTACTCAGGTGACAAATAGAAAGGGAAAATATTGGCAGGAGGTAAAAACAAAAACAAAAACAAAAAAACTTTAAATTCGATTGATCCTTTTTTTCTTACTGTCCCAGCACCTGAATAGAAAACACAAAAAAAGGCTGGAAGAAAAAAAAATCAACACATTTTAAGATGATTCAAAATAAAAAAAATAAAAAAAAACTTGTCAAGGACCACGTAAAAACAAGATTTTTTTTAGCACTCAAGCAGCAAATGGAAAACAGAACTGAGACTCAAAACAAATCATTAAATTTAAGTTAAATAATTTAAGTTAAATTAAGATTTCACTGCTTGCATGCCAATGAGAAAACAAGACAAAGAAAAAAAAAAGTTTTCTTATTTTTATTTTTTTTTAATACTTGAGGTACGAATAGAAAACAGGACAAACACTGGAAAGTGGAAAAACAATCAATAAATTTATGCGGAATTAAAAAAAAAAAAAAAAAAAAATGGTCGGGTGCCAAATAGAAAACAGGACACAGATTGAAAGAAAAAGAAAAACTTAAAGTGGAAATCAAACCAAAAAATGTATTTGGGATAACAATATGTTCTATGCAGCCATACTCTTCTAAATAGGATATTCTGGTTAATATTGCATTAGTAGAATATGAGTTAAGCAGCAAAATCCAACCGTTTTTATCTATCTCAAGGGGCGGCCATTTTGCCACTTGCTGTCGACTGAAGATGACATCACAGTTGCTCAGGCAACAACCAATCACAGCGCAGCTTCATAACTCATATTTTAAAAAAAATTTAAAAGTAATTTTAATCAGAATGTCATGTTTAGACTAGGAAGTCACGTAAAACATATTATTGTCAATAAAATAAAATTGACTTCCACTTGAAGAGAATTTTTGTTTGATCAGTTAAGTGCCAAATAGTTGACCGCAGCTCTATTGGTTGTTCTTTACCATTTGAGGGAGCCAGCGGAAACCAAAAAGGAGGTCACGCGGACCACCAGGACCACCCCTTTCACGCGTGTAATAAATCTTATTTTCCCAGCAGCCGACTCGTATTTTGCGACAGGAAACGCTCGCAGATGGCGCGCGACGTCCACACAACGGCCTAACAAATGGAAAAAGTAAACGAAGTGGACAGTTGCTCCCCGAGTGGAACATCCGGCAGGTTCCGCCATTCTGGAGAAAATAAATAGGTTCGTCTTCTTCTTGGGGGGGGCATAATGAAAGAAATACTTTGAAGTTCCAACAGCACAAAAGAAAAAAAAATAGGTCAAAGTCATGATGTGAATGTCCAAGTGGTTGTTGTTTGTGCTTAGCATGCTTACCATTTTTGGGAATGACATCATAATTTTGGACATTTTTTTTTCCATGTGAGAGGTGTCAAAAATTTGCTCTCAAAAAAATCTTTTATGAGAATAAAGCTGTGTTGTTTTTCTGAGAATACAAAATTGAGTATTACAAAAGAAAATGTAATATTAACTCATTTGCTCCCAAAAACAGATAAATACATTCTATTTTAAATGTATGAAGTTTCCCAAAGACATATTTAAACGTTTTTTGTTTTTTTTACGCTACGGCATACAGAAGACTTTTATGCAGCCTCTCAACTGCAGAGAAAGGGTGAAAAAAAAATGGTAGTGATTACAAAAAAACAGCCAGCAGGTGGCAGCAGAGTATAAGAGATCAACGAGGGCCATGATGAAAACAAGCTGTTTCCCCACAATTCTAAGCAGATTTGTGAATAATGATGAAACTGGAGCGAAGGGGCTTGTTTTAGTGAAAATGGCTGGGAGAGAATGAGTTAAATCAATTTGAAGGATTTTATTTTTTTTATCATCATACCCTCTCAAATTGAGCTATATCATACTAAATCAAATCTGAATTCCACTTGAATCATATCGCAGCCCATGTATCTTGATACGTATGAAAATGTCTTGTATGGGAGATATGCACACATGACATCATGGATTCATGGTACAAAAACGGTTTCATTCTTACATTTTATTTTATTTTAATACTGTGTGTTTTATACAGTACAATTTGGAACAGAGCTATTTTTCTTATTAAAAACATTTTACGAAGATGTGTTGATGTTTTTTTTGAGGGTCTGGAACGGATTAATGGTCTTTCCAATCATTTCAATAGAAAACGTCAATTTGAGATAAGAGTGATTTGAAACGAGTGTTGCTACGAAACCAATTCAATTTGTTACCATTCAAAATCTTGAAATGTGACTTCAAACATTGCCTGCACTGATAATAAAGGCTTTTATTGCCTGGTCCAGCCACGTTTTGGTCTTTAACGAGCGAAAGCACAGAGCGTGACGCGGCCATTGGGATTTAATTGACAAATAAGCCAAATGTTTGCCTTGTTCTGCATGCTTCAGATAAAGATGGCGGGCAAATGAAAAGCCAGATTAGCACAGTGGAGCCTGCAGGCCTCACGTTGGAACCTTAGCAGCTGTTTTGCGAGGGAAAACAGATTAGGAGTTCTTGTCTGGTTATGTTTAATCAGTTAATGAGATGATCAGGTTGGACTACAGTGCATGAATGTTAATTGGTAGCCTTATCCAGAAAAAGTCAAACAATTTTACGAGTCGTGGGAATAGTTTGCTGCAGTTCTTTTTCACTTCCATCTGCACATACTTGCTTGGATTATTTTGGGGCGGAAGAACAATGGGGTGACCTCACAAATAGCCAAAATGACGTTGGATGAATTTCTGCAGAAACATAACATGGCTGACCTAAATTACATATATAATATAATATAATATAATATAATATAATATAATATAATATAATATAATATAATATAATATAATATAATATAATATAATATAATATAATATTATGAGACAAACATATTTTTCCCCCCACAAAAAAAGGGTGATTTTTGGGGGAGGGGAAAAAAAATCACTATTATACAATGAAGTTGAATTTTTTTCCTAAAAAGTAAAATTTTAAGACCATAATTTAATATTTTATCAAGAAAAAAAAGTCCTAACTTTCAGAATAAAGTTGTATTTTTGAGGGGGGTAAAAAAAATTCCTAATTTTACAAGAATCGAATCAGATTTTTTTTTGTCTTCAAGGATACTTTGAGAATAAAACCATATAATTTTACATGAAAAAATACAGAATATTACAACATAAAATGGAAAATATATTCAGCAATATTCCAATAATAAAAATATATTAGTCTTGTTTTTTTTAATCCCCCCCCCCTTTTTATTTTTTTTAAGAAAACATCAGATTGCATGCGTGTGAATACAAAAACTCTTGCCTGGCATCCCCCGCACCTCCGCGCCTCGCCTCTAATAAAGTATCTGCCACCGTCGCTGGCGCTCCTCTGACAAAGTGCGCTCCAGGTGACCCCCTTCAAGCGGGAATCGATAATCAACGGCGATATCTTCTTTTTTAATCTCCCCCGCTATCAATTACACGCTATCTGACAGACTCATCACGCCGTTTGACAAAAGGTTATCTCCCTCTGACACCACAAGCCAACCCAACCGGCTCGTTCCTGTTCTGCTCTCTTCTATTTCGCAGCACAAAAAGACCAGACAGACAGAATAACAAACTGCTTAAACCTGCTGTACGCACATAAGTCACAACAGTAGACATCTGTTCAATACCTGTTTTTCTTTACGTGCTTGAGGTCACATGAGCATCACGACTCAAAAGCTGTCACTCTAAAAAAGGATTCATGGCGCTAGTAGGCACAGCTTAAAATCAAGGGCTTTCTTAGCATAAAAAAAATACGTTGAATAGTGTATATAATAATTCAGTGTAAGGCTGCATTTGCAATTGTTGTGTACTGTTGGGATGGAACACAGCCGACTCACGGGCCAATCGAAGCAGCTCCCCTCATTCCCAATAAAATCAGGGCAATAGAAGCGCACACAATGTTTGACGTTGAAGGAGAAAATTGACATGTGACGTAGGCAGTCGGACGCCACCTTGCACCCGCGATCGAGCCTCTATGTCAACTTGCATATGGAATCAAAAGTATATTGCCTGCATTTGTGTTATTTGTAAGACTGTATTGTATTTCATACAATGGCTCCACAGAAACGTGTCAGCAAGGTCACTGCGCCTTGGAGGGGAATCCGACGATTGACCTTTGCTTCTCATTTCCTGTAACCCTCCCGGGATGGCGAACGGAGGCACGTGTGGGAGGGCGCGTAGGTGAAGCAATGAGTTGAGGCCAAGAGAGCCTTCGAGGAGATCCGAGTAAGAAAAAAAAATGACCGCTTTACTGTGCACACCCCAAGGATGGAATTACAATTTTAAATAATGTCCAAGGTTTACACTTTGTTATCACAAGAGCACATTTGGATAAGGTCACACTTGTCACATCTAAAACACTGGAATCCATGTTCGTTAATCCGTGTTTCTTATTTTAAAAATACACAGAGGTCTTGTTAAGGAGACATATTCTACTGTGCTTTTTTTTCTTTTTCTTTTTTTTTTTTTTATCATTTTTTATTAGTATTTCCATGCCATGACAAAATTGGCTTTTGTTAGGGCAAATGTAAGATAGTAACCTATCTCAACATTGTGCTACTGTATTTCTTGTCCTATTATTTTCTATGGGGTAAAAAATAGTCTGTTCAAAAGGGAATATTATATTATTCCATGATTGCTGGTATGTTTAATTTGTGGAATATTTTTAGCCTCACGGCTGAATACCCTCTGGTTTATGCCTCTTTGAAACAATTAGAATGTGCCACGAATCAATTTGCTGCTGAGTTGCATCGCCTCTTCGTTCTTCCTCGTCTTCATCCTCCTCTTCAGATATGGAAGCAAGGTGCACGGCTAATTAAAGCGATAATTACGTTGGCTAGTGTGTGTGCGTGTGTGTGTGGTTGATTGTTGCTTTAAACGAGGGTCTTGTGGGCACATTCCATAATGAGGCAAAAGGTCCAATTTGCGTTTATACATCAGGTTTCTTCTCAATAGGAGGGACTAGTCTGCACTCTAGTGGAGACTGAGTTATACTGTAAACCACTCTGCAAATCTCGTGTGACTAAAATTTAAACTCTTAACTATGGATCATAGGTTTTTTCTTCCCATTTTTTTTCATTTCACTTTTGGTCAGCCTATCCTGAGCCTTACTTTAAAAAGTCGCATTTAATAAAATACTCTTTTATTGTTTTTAAACATAATACAATTCAATTTAAATTAAATTAAACAACTGGTTAAAAGCTACGACTTTGCCTATACATTCTATCCATAAACAAATAATGTTTTTACCTACGTTTATTATTATTATTATCATTATTATTATTATTATTATTATTATTTAATCATTTTTGAAGATTAACCAACACAGTACAAGTTTCCTGCACTGCAGATGTTAAAATGGACGTCAATCAACCAAAAGAGGGCGGTCCCTTGTCTTCATGCGAAGTATTTCATTGGCTAATGTTCTTAACGGTACCGCCTCATAATGTGTTTCTAGCTTTTAATTGGTCTGAATCGGCGCAGCAACAATATACGTCACCGATACGAAACTCTTTGATTGGCGACTCGCGTGCCCCACATTAAGCGAAACGGCTAAGCAGCTAACGCAAACAAGCCCGAGCGAGCAAAAGGGAGAGATTGATGCGTGTGCTTTGTTTTGCGCTCATCTTTCTGCTCCTCCTCGCCAACCTGTTTGCCTCCAGAAAGCCCACTCAGCGCCTGTCTTTAGCACCGTTCCCTTTTTTTTCTCCCTCTGGTAGTCACAAAACATTTACAAAACTGACGGTGCCTTGGTGAAGGTAGGGCGGATTTTTTTTTCTCTCCGCGACACAAACGCCGCACCGGTTGATCCAAAATGGCGTCACGCTAGCTGACGAGTGAAAAATTTGCTATCTAGACGCGCTAGCCGTTAGCGTGTTAGCATCGGAGCCGGTTGTGAGCAGCCCACCCTTGGCTGTAACGGCATCGGAGCCTCACTGATAGTCGTCCGATTTGGTGTGATAATAAACGCAATTTATTGTTACCCGATCAGAGTAAACTCGAATGCGGTGTTCGAATTGGGGCTCCAGTAAGCGGCTAACCACGGTGCCTTGCCCCGCTCTGCTGCATTGGAACGTCAGTGATCCCCCCCCCCCGCCCCCACAACCCGATCGGCCATTTAGTCGCAAATTGTATGTTGTTATCAATTAAAATGCAACTGACAAGTATTTTGTCGACAATTGCGTTGTCAGCGCTTTTTTTTTTTTTTTAAGCAAGCGCCGTCGTCTCGCTAACTAGCCGGGTTAGTTTAGCATTAGCCGGCTAGCCCAGAGAGGTGGGTTCGTGCTTTGTTCTAACAAAGACGGCCACGAATGACTATTTCCACGTCTTGCCACTAATGCCCAACCGATGACAAAGAAATTCAATGTGTACACACTGTATCATGCGAACATTGTCGCATTTGTTTCATGAATGCTTTCACATTGTGCGTATTCATCAGTGACGAGGCCAGGCTGTAAAGGAAGCTACTGCGGTTTTAATTAAGAAATAAAACAACTTTATTCCATTTTGGATTATTGATCACGATTAGTGTGTGATTGCTCATCTATTGACTCGATTGTTGTTCCTCTTCTTCCTCCCCAGCACCGTTTCCCCCTCATCCCTTCCTATTATCCTTATTCTTTCCACTATTCTTCATTGTCAAGCCGCCAAAGTGGAGAGTGTGATTGCAGAAGGGGGTGCTTCTCGTTTCAGGTAATAATACTCTTGTGTTGTACTATATTTCTATTTTTTCCCCTCCTCCTATTCCTCCTCCGTGTAGCTTCCGGTAGCAGAGAACAAAGCAGGATATGGCAATGGCTCAAAATGGCTGTTTGTGCAGCAGCAGGGGCAAAGTGAGGAGGCGGAGGACGAAGGGGGCGATGTTCTGTTCTGATGATACCAGCCTTGTGATGATTTGCGTCCTCTGGGTGGTGGATGGCAGCACAATCTTGCTGCAGTGTGCACGCCATCGACTGTGTGTGTGTGTGAGAATGATGCGGTGTTAGATAAAGCATACACGCCTGCTACCACCACCAGATGGACTGTAGTGGGCTCTGAGCATAAACCAATCAGTGTATATCTATAACTCAAGTATATTGTCACATTAAAGTACTTAGTGCATTTGACAACAATACACTGCTTTGTTTACTTATTATTTGTGTTTGGATATTTTATTAGGTACCCAATTCAGGAAGATCCAAAACAAATCTGCCATTACAAACGTGTTAGTGTTTAATACTGGAAATGTCAACATGGACCAGAAATGAATGTCTTTGTTAAATTTTGCTGAACTTCAGCAATAAAAAAAAAAAAGAGAGATTTAGGCCAGCACCCAGTGTACATGTAAAATAACGTAGGTCTAGACTAGAATGAAGACAAAGTTTGTATTTAAAAAAAAAAAAAAAAATCTTTTTCCAACTGGAGTCAACAAAATTGTGGCTACCACTATTAGTAGGTTGTGCGTCAAAAAACTTTCTTCTAGTCATAAGCAACAGGTTTAACATGTTAATATACGGCTTTGGTGACACCCTCCTGGAATTTAAGTAGAGTTTTATTTTGCTACAGAAAAGACAGAGGTTTCTTTGTTTTTGCATTTTATTTGATTTCTGGTTTACGGCACAGATGGGCAACCTGTTACCTTAAAGACTATTTATTTATTTTTTTTTTAATAAGTTTTTGCTATGAGGGGAAAAAAAACAAAACAAAAAGGGAAATCGCTTATTGACCGTTTGTACGACATCTAGGTAAGAACTGAATATATTGAAACATAGTTACCCGTAAGTGCAGTATTTGCATTAGCAAGTCAAAATCAAGTCATTTACTTGCATTCTTGAAATGCAAAAATGGGCCAGTTTTTGAGGATGGAATCACACATTGATGTTGAAATTTAAATAATTCACGTTAAAGCACTCTTCAGGATCTGGAGGCTTTTTCGTTTTTGTGACAGGTGCTCTAGTAGCATATGTTAAGCAATATACTATCTTAATCTTTTATTTCTAAATCTGACATGCTAAGAAGTTATCAAGAAGAATATGTGCTACATTTGACTTGTAGATGCATGTTTTTCAACTGCTCCCATTATCAGCTCTTGTACTGAAGCTCATTAGATTGTGCTATATCATGCTTCTTTTTTTTTTCAAATAAATTATGAGGGGAAACAAAAATGAACTCAATGCAGTATTTACGAATTCATGTACAGTTGCCACATATGCTCCTCATCATCGTAACAGAGGCTTATTGGAATGTAAATCTTATAGCTTGTCTTTGGCTTGTTCTCCCTGGTGCAGTGCTTCTTCGGGGGGAGGAGGTGGTAGGGGTGCACCTCAGCACTATCCCAAGACTGTCGGCAACAGGTGTGTCACCGCGTCGACCGCTCTCCCGTACTTGTTGAAACTGAAACATTGCTGTAACGTCTCACCAATCATCTGCACACGATTTAATCGCCACTAGGAACCCACAATTGTTATTAACAGCCATGTAATTGAGATTTTTGAGTGAAGAAGTGATCAGTCGTGGCGTGTGAAATACGAACGTTCTCCTTTGGGCTTCCCCAGCGAGTTCCTGGGGAAAACCCCAGGGCAAAGCGTTCAGAGATGGGTTCCTTCACGAAGCACTAGACGAGATGCCAACTCCAGCAACGAAAAAGAGCGGCACGATGCCATCTTCAGGAAAGTGAGAGGGTAAGCAAACGTGCGTTTTGACGTCGTCATCTACATTCAGCCCCCCTTCATAATTTGCCAGCCTTGCAAAGAGGATTTACGGAGGATGTGTTCTGGAAAAGTGACTTTTCATTGAATGTGCCTGTGAATATTGTCATTTCATAAAACAACTGGACTTGTCTGTTGGTCTTAGATCAGGGCTGATCAGTGCCATCAAATGCTTTTCTTGAAACCCAAATACAAAGATGATATCCTTGGTGACACATTTGTTCTCATTTCTCCAGCATACTCAACAAACTCACGCCTGATAAGTTTGACAAGCTATGCCTTGAGCTCCTCAACGTGGGCGTAGACTCCAAACTCGTCCTTAAAGGTATCATCTTGCTGGTACGTATATGCACACGCAGCGCTCAATGTGTACGCAGGCGTACGCGTTAACCAGGTGACTCAACCGCTTGTTCTTTGTCGTGCAGATTGTGGACAAAGCCCTAGAAGAGCCCAAGTATAGCTCGCTCTATGCTCAGCTATGTCTGCGCTTGGCAGAGGACGCACCAAACTTTGATGGCCCTTCAACCGAGATCCAAACCTCCCAAAAGCAGAGCACAGTGCGTGTTAATTCTCCACGTCACCTTTCAGCCTTCAGTGCGTTTTTTTAAAAGTGGTTCTAACCTTCCATTAATTGTGCTGCTCCTTCAGACCTTCAGAAGACTGCTGATTTCCAAGCTTCAAGATGAATTTGAAAACCGTGCCAGAAATGTTGAAAGTAAGTCTGCTTGATGAAGGGGCTGATTTTTACATGTTTCTGCTTAATTTGTCCTGACTAACCACCTCCTGTCGTCTCTCAGTCTATGACAAACATGACAACCCTCTTACTTCTGAGGAGGAGGAGCAGAGAGCCATTGCCAAGATCAAGATGCTTGGCAACATTAAATTCATCGGGGAACTTGGCAAACTCGACCTCATCCATGAATCTATCCTTCATAAGTGCATCAAAACGGTACATATCCTCCATTCTTGGGATAGATGCCTTTCTGAAAACCTTGTGCGAACTCTCTCTCCTTTGTCTCTCCCAAAGCTTCTGGAAAAGAAGAAGAGAGTCCAACTTAAGGATATGGGCGAGGATCTGGAGTGTCTCTGTCAGATAATGAGGACTGTCGGGCCGAGACTCGACCATGAGAAAGCAAAGGTAAGCACAATCACAAAAGACCCCACTCCAGTCATAGTTTCCTTTTATGGAAAGTCATTCAAGATGGGCTATATTATAAAGGTGACAAAGTATTGTGGGTTTTTCCACACTTAGTGGTTGCCGAGCATCTTGGCCTGACATTCTTAGCTCACAGTACACAAATGATAAAGAATTACAGCAAAATTAGCCATCACATCAATTCAGGGCGCCTTTTCCCCCTCATGTAAAGGCCAAGTAGGATCTTTGTTACCATGACAACCAGTTCCCTCATTCGAGCATTCAACAAAACAAGCCTATTCAGAGTCATTGTCACTATTTTAGGACTTTTCCGATTCCTCAAGGCAAAGTCATGGGGGAGCGATTAGCAGCAAATTTCACTTATTTTAGTAGTTCATTACAAAACTTTTTCAAAGTTTTTTTTCAATATTAATGATTATTAAACAGATTAAAATGATAGGATAATCAATTCTACAAAGATATGTTTATGACAGTCCAGTAATGTATTTTTGTTTTGTTTTTTCCCGCCCTTTCTTTTTTTGTGGTGACCTGGAGGTTTT